>NW_027043001.1:50857-138863 GCF_036013475.1 Columba livia | reverse complement strand
AAGTAAGAAATAAGTAAGAATGAAGAAGTAAGAAAGATGTAGAAAGAAAGAAGTAGAAGAAATAAGAAAGAAGTAAGAAAGAAGTAAGAAAGAAAGAAGAAACAAAGAAGAAAGAAAGAAGAAAAAAGAAGTTAGAAAGAAGTAAGAAAGAAGTAAGAAAGAAGAAAGAAAGAAGTAAGAAAGAACAAAGAAATAAAGAAGAAAGAAGTAGAAATAAGTAAGAAAGAAAGAAGAACGTAGGAAGAAAGAAGTAAGAAACAAGTAAGAAAGAAGTAAAGAAAGAAAGAAGAATGAAAGAAGAAAGAAAGAAGAAACAAATAATAAAAAAGAAGTTAGAAAGAAGTAATAAAGAAGTAAGAAAGACGTAAGAAAGAAAGAAGTAAGAAAAAAGTAAGAAAGAATTGAGAAAGAAGTAAGAAAGAAGTAAGAAAGAAAAGAAGAAAGAAGAAGAAAGAAGTAAGAAAGAAAGAAGAAAAAAAGAAGAAAGAAAGAAGTCAGAAAGAAGTAAGAAAGAAGTAAGAAAGAAGTAAGAAAGAAAGAAGAAAGAAGAAAGAAAGAAGAAAGAAGGAAGTTAGAAAGAAGTAAGAAAGATTAAGAAAGAAGTAAGAAAGAATAAGAAAAGAAGTAAGAAAGAATGAAGAAAGAAAGAAGAAAGAAGTAAGAAAGAAGAAAGAAAGAAGAAAGAAGTAATAAAGAAAGAAGAAAGAAAGAAGAAAGAAAGAAGAAAGAAAGAAAGAAGTTAGAAAGAAGTAAGAAATAAGAAAGAAAGAAGAAAGAAAGAAGAAGAAAGAAGAAAGAAAGAAGAAAGAAAGAAGAAGAAAGAAAGAAGAAAGAAAAAGAAAGAAAGAAGAAATAAAGAGAAAGAAAGAAGAAGAAATAAAGAAGAAAGAAAGAAGAAAGAAAAAAGAAAGAAAGATTTAAGAAAGAACTAAGAAAGAAGTAAGAAAGAAGTAAGAAATAAGTAAGAAAGAAGTAAGGAGGAATGAAGAAAGAAGTAAGAAAGAAGTAAGAAATAAGTAAGAAAAAGTAAGAAAGAAAGAAGAAGTAAGAAAGAAGAAAGAAAGAAGTAAGAAAGAAGTAAGAAAGAAGTAAGAAAGAAGGAAGAAAGAAGTAAGAAAGAAGTAAGAAAGAAGTAAGAAAGAAGAAAGAAAGAAGAAAAAAGAAGTTAGGACAGAAGTAAGAAAGAAGTAATAAAGAAGTAAGAAACAAGTAAGAAAGAGTAAGAAAGAACGAAGTAAGAAAGAAGTAAGAAAGAAGTAAGAAAGAGTAAGAAAGTAATAAGAAAGAAAGAAGTAAGAAGAAGTAAGAAAGAAGTAAGAAAGAAGTAAGAAAGAAGTAAGAAAGAACTAAGAAAGAAGAAAGAAAGAAGTAAGAAAGAAGAAAGAAAGAAGTAAGAAAGAAGTAAGAAAGAAGTAAGAAAGAAAGAAGAAAGAAGTAAGAAAGAAGTAAGAAAGAAGTAAGAAAGAAGTAAGAAAGAAGTAAGAAAGCAGTAAGAAAAAAGTTAGAAAGAAGTAACGAAAGAGTAAGAAGAAGTAAGAAAGAAGAAAGAAGAAAGAAAGAAAGAAGAAGAAGTAATAAAGAAGTAAGAAAGAAGTTAGGAAGAAGTTAGAAGAAGTAAGAAAGAGAAAGAAAGAAGTAAGAAAGAAGAAGAAAGAAAGAAGAAAGAAGTAAGAAAGAAAGAAGAAAGAAGTTTAGAAAAAATTAAGAAAGAAGTACGAAAAAAGTAAGAAAGAATCAAGAGAAAGAAAGAAGTAAGAAAGAAGAAAGAAGGAGAAGAAAGAAGTAAGAAGAAGTAAGAAAGAAGTAAGAAAGAAGTAAGAAAGAAGTAAGAAAGAAGTAAGAAAGAAGTAAGAAAGAAGTAAGAAAGAAGTAAGAAAGAAAGAAGAAAGAAGAAAGAAAAAATTAAGAAGGAATGAAGAAAGAAGTAAGAAAGAAGTAAGAAAGAAGTAAGAAAGAAGTAAGAAAGAAGTTAGAAAGAAATAAGAAAGAAGTAAGAAAGAAGTAAGAAAGAAGTAAGAAAGAAGTAAGAAAGAAGTAAAAAGAAGTAAGAAAGAAAGAAGTAAGAAGAAAGAAGTAAGAAAGAA
Organism: Columba livia; assembly: GCF_036013475.1. Lineage (NCBI taxonomy): Eukaryota > Metazoa > Chordata > Aves > Columbiformes > Columbidae > Columba > Columba livia. Next base: position 136,779 of record NW_027043001.1, on the reverse strand, counting down.
GAAAAAAAGAAAGAAGAAAGAAAGAAGAAAGAAAGAAGAAAAAAAAAAAAGAAAGAAAGAAAGAAAGAAAGAAGAAAGAAAGAAGAAAGAAAGAAGTAAGAAAGAAGAAAGAAAGAAGTAAGAAGAAGAAAAAGAAAAAAGAAAGAAAAGAAGTAAGAAAGAAAAGAAAAGTAAAAGAAGTAAGAAAGAAGTAAGAAAGAAGTAAGAAAGAAGTAAGAAGAAGTAGAAAAGAAGTAAGAAAGAAGTAAGAAAGAAAGAAAGAAAGAAAGAAAGAAGAAGAAAGAAAGAAAAAGAAAGAAGAAATAAGAAGAAAGAAGAGAAAGAAGAAGAAAGAAAGAGAGAAGAGAGAAAGAAAAAAGAAGAGGAAAAGAAGAAGAAATAGAGAAGAAAGAGAAGAAAGAAAAGAAAGAAGAAAGAAGAAAGAAGAAAGAAGAAAGAAAGAAAGAAGAAAGAAAAAAGAAGAAAGAAAAGAAGAAAGAAGTAAGAAAGAAGAAAGAAGAAGAAGAAAGAAAGAAGAAGAAAGAAAGAGTTAGGAATTAAGAAAGAAGAAAGATGTTAGAAGAAGTAAGAAAGAAGTAAGAAAGAATTAAGAAGAAGTAAGAAGAAGTAAGAAAGAAGTAAGAAAGAAAGAAGAAGAAGAAAGAAGAAGAAGAAAGAAGAAAGAAAGAATAAGAAAGTAAGAAGAAGACGTAAGAAGTAAGAAAGAAGTAAGAAAGAAAGTAAGAAAGAAAGAAGAAAGAAGTAAGAAAAGAAGTTAGAAAGAAAGAAGAAGAAAGAAGTAAGAAAGAAGTAAGAAAGAAGTTAGAAAGAAGTAAGAAAGAAGTAAGAAAGAAGTAAGAAAGAAGTAAGAAAGAAGTAATAAAGAAGAAGAAAGAAAGAAGAAAGAAAGAAGAAGAAGAAGAAAGAAAGAAAGAAAAAGATAGAAAGAGAGAAAGAAAGAAAGAAAGAAAGAAAGAAAGAAAGAAAGAAAGAAAGAAGAAAGGAAGAAAGAAGAGAAAGAAGAAAGAAAGAAAGAAGAAAGAAAGAAGAAAGAAGTAAGAAAGAAGAAGAAGAAGAAGAAGAAAGAAGAAAAGAGGAAAGAAAGAAGAAAGAAAGAAAGAAAGAAGAAGAGAGAAGAAGAAGAAGAAGTAAGAAAGAAATAAGAATTGGAATTAGAAAGAAAGAAAGAAGAAGTAGAAGAAGAAAAGATTATTAGAGAGAAGAAAGAAAGAAGAAGAAAGAAGATGTACCACCCCCCCCCGACGAAGAAGTAAGAAAGAAGTAAGAAGAAAGTTAAGAAGAAGAAAGAAAGAAGTGAAAAGAAGTTAGAAAGAAGTAAGAAAGAATAGAAAGAAGAAGAAGAAGAAAGATGAAAAAGAAGTTTGAAGAGTAAGGATTGAAGAAGTAGAAAGAAGTAAGAAAGAAGTTAAGAAAGAAGACGAAAGAAGAAGAAAGAAGTAAGAAAAGAAGTAAAAAATAAGTAAGAAAGAGGTACGAAAGAAAAGTAAGAAGAAAGAAGAAAGAAAGAAAGAAGAAAGAAAGAAGAAAAAAGAAGTTAGAAAGAAGTAAGAAATAATTAAGAAAGAAGAAAGAAGTAAGAAAGAAGTAAGAAAGAAGTAAGAAAGAAAGAAGTAAGAAAGAAGAAAGAAGTAAGAAAGATGTAAGAAAGAAGTAAGAAATTAGTAAGAAAGAAGTAAGAAAGAAGTAAGAAGGAAAGAAGTAAGAAAGAAGTAAGAAAGAAGAAAGAAAGAAGTAAGAAAGAAGAAAGAAAGATGTCGGGGATTGGCTCAAGGAGCACAGACATGAGTCCACCAAGCAACTGTACGAGCAGAGCCCATTTTAGTTGACATAAGTAGGCCCTAGATTTATTACAAAGCTTTTTAGAAAAGCGGGGGTTGATTATAGTTGCGTTAAACAGCTAGCTGGTCTAGTAGCAACGGGGAAAACTAAGGGGTGTTTTCAGGATCCTGATTTATTGTTTGATGAAGGAGAGTGGAGGAAATTGGGGGATGTGTTGTGGGATATGGTCATAGACGAGGATAAAACAGCTAAGAAACTGATGAAACCGTGGAGGGAAGTAATTAATAATATTAAGCGTTATAAAGTGGAAAAGAATTTAGCCGCGGTAGCTTCACAGAAACTTGGCAAAATGGAGCCTTCCGCTCCGCCGATGGAAACGGGCATATCTGCGTTATCAGCGAAGAACCTTAAAAGACTATTAACTTGGTGCAGAGGCAATAGGTATCCTGCTGACCTGTCAGGAGTTTTTCAAATAGAGACTTGGAAAAAGATGGGAACTGTGTTGTGGAAGGCAATTAGTCACCGCGAAAGATATATTCTCGGCCTTGTAACCATCTGGAAACTGATAAATACTACAGTGAAGCAATTAAAACCTGAAAAGACTGTTACGAGCATTAGTGACTCAAAACTTGAACTTTGGGTGAGAACAGCAAGTCCAGAGGATTGGTGTCAGACAACTTACTCAAAGAACCTGTGAAAGCTGAGAATGCTAAAGTCGTAAACACGTGTACTATCAGTTCTTTTACCAATTTTACCAATCTGCTTTTCCTGCATTTTAACCCTCTAACTTCCACAATAGAACAGAAGAAGTCACTGAAAATAGAACTGGACAACAGAACTGTGTGACAGATTAGATCAGCTAACAGCAAGTGAATCTGACAGTCGGCAATGTGGTCATGATAATCGTGACGGGAAAGGGGGTGCTCCTGGGGACTCAGGGTATAAAACTTAGAAGTTAAAGAAGCACTGGTTTTGGAATTGGCAGTAGAGAATGCTAAAGTTTGCTATCAACATGTTATTTGCGAGTTTTACAGTGCATATTATGTGCTGCTGTTTATTGCCTCTCTGAAAGTCAAGCAGCTTGTCAGGAATGTGAGTTAATTGTTTTACTGGTTGCTGTTAGAATTGTTTCTTTGTGGTATAAGTGCACCGTAAAACTTTCTCTTCACTTTTCCCACTCACGCCGCAAGCAGCCCTGTGCTTTTCCGTGGGGTCAGAAATTACTGTTTTCAGTCGTGTTCATAAAAAATCGGTATTGGGAGGTGTTTTAAAACATAGGGAAGCACTTGGAAATATGAGGAAAGAAGATCTTGTAAAATATTGTAATTAATGGTGGCTGCTGTATAAGTTAAATGATTGGGAAAAGTGTCCGGGGAATAGAATCTTGAAGTACAACAACTTATTGCAATTAATGTTGTTTTTAGGGCGAGAAGAGTAAGACAAAATAAATCCCTACAAGAGATCATTAAATCATTTCAGACAGCTGAGAGAGAGTTAACTGATAACACGCAGGTCACAGTAAACTTGCCGAAGTCTGCACAATGTTTTCCTTATTAGCCTGTTTTCTTTGTGGGTATCTGTTTAAGCATGTTGCAATTTTGGTAGGTCTTTGTTATATGGTACAGTAGGTTCACAGAGATTCATGAGAATCGGTTGACTCAAAAGGTGCGTTTTGTGATAGTACAAAAGATCATGAGTAATTTAGTTCCTTACTGCGTGAACGTGATGTTAAGATTTTATGTGTAGTAGCTGTTATATTTTTTCCTAGAGTACTAGCTTTATTCCAATATCCAGACTTGCGCAACTCTGTGACAGGCTGTCTCTCATCTCGGTGCACTAAATTTGGCCTTTTTGTATGCACATCAAGTGAAGAATCATGGTTTTAGAATAACAGTTGTAGCGCACCAGATGAGACACTATAAAAAAAAAAAGGCCTTGCCCAGTCCAGCTCGCTGCGGGGGGGGGGGGATGCCAAATGGGCCTCCAGCGCGCACTGACCCATTTTGTCAGGAGACCCAGAGGTGTCTCCAACTGGCTGAGCAGTAAGCGGTTCAAGGTGCAATGCAAAAAATTGAGATATTGTCTTAAATTGGTGTAAGTGTGATCCATCTGCTTATTTGAACTTGGTATATGGTTTTCGTATCTGAGCTCAGTATTTTAGTTTGTATATTCATATTCGGTACCAAAAGAATCTTGTTTGGGGAGATAATTGCAGAATGGGAACCGGTTCCACTGCTAAAATTCCACCTTGCTCCGCCTTAGGATGCATCCTTGCACATTAAAGTAATCGCTTATATTGTTAGAAAAGCATTTAAATTGTTAAAATACTATGATAGATGTGAACTTGGGGTATTGTATGAAGTTATGAAGTTGTATGTAAAGGTTGCTGGAATGTGAACTGATTTGGATCTAGGACAATAGAATAATGGATTTATGTTTATTATACTGGTTTATACTGGTTTTTGACATCTCTAAATTGTAAAAGGTAAATGGAGCTAAGGAACGTAACTATTGCTGAGCTACTTGAAATTGCATATAAAGTGTATTATGGCTGGAATGAAATGGGAAAACAAAAGAGCAAAATATCCCAGGCCTGTGTGCAGCTCATTGTGGCTGGGAAGTTTCCCAGAGCCTCCTACTTCGTACCAGCCAGTGTGCCAGCTGCGTGACCTTGGTTATATCTACACTGCACAGAAAGAAAGAACAACTGGAAAAACCTGGCTGCCCGCTTTTAAAGCAGTGAAAGGGGGGTTCTCTCTCCCCCCACTGCAGCGATGTAATAGAATGGAGCAGTCCGAGGGTGAAGTTTAAAGGCATCCTGAGCAGACCCGTAGTTCTAATGAAACTGGACAATTAAACCAAAAATTTGTTGATAGACTTATCCTATGGTAATTAATTGTACGAGACTTCTTAGTAAATTCACCATGCTAGTTTTTGAGGACATGGGAGACAACGAAAGAAAGGCCGTTTTTTGAGACAAATGGAATGCCAGATTTGGAACAAAGTTTTAATACATGAATTCTTGTATTTGCCCAAAAGTCCTATACCTCTCTTGGGTCAGGATTTGTTAAGTAAATTGTAAGCTCAAATAACGTTTTCTGAGAATTCTGTTTAGTTGCATATCCTACAAGAAGGTGCTTGGATGGTGCAGATCTGCTTGTGCAAGTGAGAAATCTTCAAGGAACTTTTGAATGCTGTATTTCCACTAGTATTAACAGCCAATGTTTTTGATAAAGCAAATACTACACTGAGAAATCTGAAACAGGACTTCAATCCGGTAAGGGAAAACAATATCCAATAAATATGACAGCCGAAATGGAGTTAGAAACTTTGAGGGATGAATTTATGACAACTTTACAGGATGACTGCATTTGATTGGACTTACAGATTTGTCTATGAAACAACCTGTGGCTATTGTGGGACAGTATGATAAGAATGCTAACAGACTAATATACCAATTGTCACTCTGATCAAGAAAATGCAGGGAATGAATTTAAGTCTTAATAGGCCATGATCCTTTTGTCATATATGTACCATTTGTGAAATTTAATTCTGATTTTTTTTTAATTTTTTATTTTATTTGTAATCTCTGTCTTTTTCAATTGCACTAGCTGGTTTTCTTAACAGCACAGCTTTTGGTATGCATAAATGTAAAATGTAAATTGCTGCAGAACCTGCAAGTCTTTAACATCAGGTCATAGGCCATACTTGTATTTGGTCTGATCCTACATACTTGCACAGTTTTTGTTGATGGTTTTGGGAAGTCTCATAAAGCTGTAGTGGTTTAGCGTGAAGATAGTGATTAGCATCATTCTGTGAAAATTATTGAAAGTTCAACCCAATTAGCAGAACTTGGCACAGCTTTAAATTACTTAGAGATTTTTAAGGAGGAACCTCTAAATTTGATTTGCGATTTTGAGTATGTAGTCAAGATCCAACGCACGTATCTGATTCTGAACTGTGTTTTTGTTTTGTTTGGTTTGGTTTGGGGTTTTTTGGGTTTTTTTTTGTTGTTTTTTTTTTTTAAATAAAAAAGGGGAATTGTCAAAAGGATTGTATGTGATGAATCACTTATATCTAAGTGGTGCAGCCTAAATTTGCCCTGTGATGAAACACTTTGTAAGTATGACCCAAAACCATGCTAAATCAGAAAGAACCTGCATTAGTTATGGTCAAATCACTAGTTAACATTCAATGGAAAAGGCCACACCAATTGATAACCTGGGGGAGAGGTTATTCTTGTGTTTTTACAGATCAAGGGCCGCAATGGTTGCCAGCACGAAACGTGAAACCCGTGTTATCTTCCTAACAATGATTGTTGCAGCTGCTGTGTTTTGGATGCCTGCACAGACAAAGACTAACATGTGGATTACTTTAGCCAACATGACTGACCATCTATATGCCTAACTACGATGTCTCTGGAAAAAACGTTCCACACATGCTTGGTTGGTGCCTTCCTTGATGACTACAGCAGCATCACACGACTGTTTCAAATAGTGGTCGATGCAGAGGCATTGCAACGAACTGTAATAATACTAACATGGCACTTTGGATTAATTGTCACCTGGAAGCAGACATCGAACCACAGGAACTGGAATTGATGGCATCTATGCCCATGGATGCTTGTATCCAGCCGGTTTGTGAAAAGTGTCAGAACAGTATACAAGAACATGAATGGATAAAACTGCAAAATGTTAATGCTACCCTTGGTGACTACAGAAACGAAACTCGGCGGTGTAATGCTTCACAGAAGAATGCAAGGGATGTCATTGATAATGTGGGACAGCGACCCTAAAACCTCCTGTATGGTGTATTCTTGATCTGTGAAGATAAAGCCTGACCAGGAATTCCTTCTAATGCTGTTGGAGGACTGTGTATTTTGGGACTATTAACTCTCTTAACGCCCAATGTATCTATGATAATAGATCACAGAAGAGCAAGACGAGAAAAACACTTTTTACGTGTATATGAGTCAAAATGTGATGATAATGTAGATTATTGAGGATCAGGGTTAAGGGTTTTAGGATCTCTTGTATCTAGTGTTGGCACAACTAAAGCTTTAAATACTTTAGAAAAATTAGGATGCTGGCTAGTTAAGCAAATAAACAGAACTTCTAAGGCTTTAAGTGGACTTTTGTTAGATGTAGATTCTGTAAGACATGCTACACTGCAGAATACAGTCACAGGAGACTTTTGTTATTAGCCCATGGCCATGGATGTGAGGAATTTGACGGAATGTGCTGTATGGATTTACAGAATAAGTCGAGATCCATCCACAAGGAGATTAAACAACTTACGGACCATTCACAGAAGATCAGAGAGGATGTGGGCCTCTTTGGCTTAGAGGGCCTCATGAACTGGTTTGGACTAGGAGGATGGGTAAAAGGGCTTTTGCAGAGTGCTCTGGCTCTCTTAATCATAGTAGTAGTTGCATTAATATGCTTGAGTTGTGCTATATCATGTATTAAGAAGATTTTAGAGCAGACACTTGGGCAGGCTCTGCTCATTAAAAAAAGAAAAGGGGGGAGATGTCGGGGATTGGCTCAAGGAGCACGGACATGAGTCCACCAAGCAACTGTACGAGCAGAGCCCATTTTAGTTGACATAAGTAGGCCTTAGTTAGCTTGTCTATTAGGCCGTGGGAAAGGGGGGAACGGAAAAGTACTAACTAAGGCAGGGTCAGGATATCCTTGAAGAGATAAGAGTCAGAAGAATGCGGGATGCGCATAGCTAGCTAAACCCAAGTAGGTGGAGTAAGTAAATGTAACCTTTTAGTGCTTAGCCTATTAGATAGAGACAAGTATGCATAATTATGGTATTTGGTATAAATGCACGCTATCTCGGGCAATAAAGTTGAAGTATGCTTTATCACTCATATTGAGTCGGCTGCATTTCTTCCTCCGTCTGCTCGGGTCTGGAACTCTGATGGGATTTCTTCCCGCACTCTGGGGGTGCCAAGGAGTGTGATACTCCCACTTGGTTCCCAGAGCTTCTAACGTTTCTTTAATTATTTTGGAAGTAAAATGGGGTCCTCTGTCCGAATCAATAACTGACATGATCCCATATCCAGGTATGATATGCTCTAATAATACTTTTACTACTGTCCTCGCAGTGGCCCGAACTACCGGAAAGGCTTCGACAAAGTGAGTTAGGTGATCTACCAAAACTAGGAGACACTTCTACCTGCCTACCTTCGGTAATTCCGTAAAGTCTTCCTGAATCCTTTCAAATGGCTTCTTGGCCAGTTGCCTCCCCCCAGGGACTCTTTCCCTAAGACACTGTTTATTTATCCTTTGACAGGTTAAACATTCTCCAACGATTCTTTTTGCTAAATCATACACCCCCATAACCATATATTTGTGAGCGAATTGATCTACCAGAGCCTGCACTCCCCAATGGGTTTGTCTATGAAACTCTCTCAGGACTTGCCAAGCCACTCCTTTCGGAAGCATTTCCCTCTCATCCGGTAGCCACCACTTCCCCTCTCGTTCGACTACTCCCATTTGCCCCAATTTCTCCTTTTCCTGATTTGTAAATCTCATAGCATACTTAGTTTGTACAGAGTCCTATTCAACTGCTTTTATTACCAGTAGCGCAGCTTTCTTAGCTTCTTCGTCGGCTAAATTATTTCCTCTTATTTGCGTGGAAGTTCCCTTCCGATGGCCCTTTACATAAACTACTGCAATTTGTTTGGCCCCTCCTAATGCCTCCAGGGTTTGCTTTATTAAGGTCTCATGTTGTCGAGGGTTAAGATTGCGGGGTGACAATAAAACCCTGGCAGATGTATTGTTAACCCCCTCTCCCCCCCACTTCCCCCTTGTGCCCCTCCCTCTCCCCTTTTCCCACTCAGGACAGGCGATTGGGAGGGCAAGAAGGACAGAGAGAAGAGAGTTGGAAAAATTAAAGATGTTTTACTAATGCTACTAATAAGAATAGAGAAAATAATACAAAATATACAAAACCAATCTTGAAAGTCTCAGCAACTGCAGAGCCGGCACCCAAAGTCCTGGATTGGACTCTGCAGCCAACCGGAGCTGGATTCAGTCTGTCACTAGGGCTCAGTTCACAAGCCAGCACCCAAAGTCCTGGACTGGACTCTGCAGCCAACCGGAGCTGGATTCAGTCTGTCACTGGCCTCAGTTCGCAGGGACGACTAGCAAGGTCCTCTCCTAATGTCGGCCATAAGCAGAAGGGAAAAGCAAAGGCAAAAGGGCAAAGGGCCGAGATCCTCGTGATCTCCCACTTTTATATGAAGTATTCACGTGAATCGAATGTTATACACAGTTGGTCAGTTTCTTGGTCACTTGTTTCTCGTCGCCCCTCTCGCGAGATGTCCATCCGTGCTTATCAATAAGTTTGCATTCCATTGCTAGGTTTACCAAAACATGTGTCTGGTTCTCCAGGAAAATGCAGTTAATAGGGAGGCTTTAGCTGACAGGCAAAATTCACTGAAAGAGAAACTTGTTTTTTAACAAAACCAGGACATTCCACCCCTTATAATATGCCATTCACTGAATACTTAAACCTTATCAACACAATCTATCAATACAATCTAATTACTCACTACTACTATATATATATATATACATATGTACATATATACACAGGAGTAATTAATCAGTGGACCATCCTTTGACAAGTTCATTAAGTTCATTTTGTCACGACAGTCTCCCAGGGCAGGAAAAATGGTACAAGTGCATCTCATGACCATTGTTTGTGGGTTAAAGACATCAACTTCGAAGAAGTTGTCAGGCGCCACTCGAAGAAGCTAGCTCTGGTTTCATCATCACTGTTTTGGTCTGAAAGACACTTATTAAACACTGTTAGCATGGCAATTCACATCCTGCAGTTCAGTATTGAATATTTTCACCTAAACTCAAATCCCCTTGAGGTACACACCGAACTTCTCCATCCTTAAGCATCACCCACCAGGTGCTGCCAGGTCCCTGGGCAAAAACAATCCCGCGAATAGGCTTGACTTTGCTGAGCCAGGATTAACCCAGACTGCCTTTCCTAACATGATATCATGTGTACTACAGGGACTTTATCTCCTTCTACAGTCCGTGGAATTTCTCATTGGACAGGCCCGGCTCGATTGGTTGATCCCCTGGTGTTGACCAACCAAGTGGCTTTTGCTAAATGTGAATCCCAGTTTTTAAAGGTTCCACCACCAAGTGCCTTTAGTGTAGTTTTTAGCAAACCATTGTACCTTTCCATTTTCCCAGAGGCTGGTGCATGATATGGAATATGATATGCCCACTCAATACCATGTTCTTTGGCCCAATTGTCTATAATGCTGTTTTTGAAATGAGTACCATTGTCTGATTCAATTCTTTCTGGCGTGCCGTGTCTCCAAGGACTTGCTTTTCAAGGCCCAAGATAGTATTTCGGGCTGTAGCATGAGGTACGGCATATGTTTCCAACCATCCAGTGGTTGCTTCCACCATTGTAAGTACATAATGCTTACCTTGATGTGTTTGTGGAAGTGTAATATAATCAATCTGCCAAGCTTCTCCATACTTATACTTTAACCATCGCCCCCCATACCGTACAGGCTTTAACCGTTTCGCTTGTTTGATTTCGGCGCAAGTCTCACATTCATGAATAACCTGTGAAATAGTGACCATAGTTAAATCCACCCCTCGATTGCGAGCCCATTTATATGTTGCATCTCTACCTTGATGCCCTGAAGCATCATGGGCCCATTGGGCTAGGAAAAGTTCACCTTTATGTTGCCAGGCAAGTCCACCTCAGCTACTTTAATCTTAGCAGCTTGATCTGCTTGTTGGTTGTTTAGATGTTCCTCGGTGGCTCGACTTTTAGGCACATGAGCATCTACGTGCCGAACTCTCACAGGCAGGCTCTCTAGCCGAGCAGCAATGTCTTGCCACAGTGTGGCAGCCCAAATGGGTTTACCTCTGCGCTGCCAGTTGCTTTTCTTCCATTGCTGTAGCCACCCCCACAAGGCATTTGCTCCCATCCATGAGTCAGTATAGAGATAAAGTATTGACCACTTCTCTCGTTCAGCAATGTCCAAAGCCAGCTGGATGGCTTTCACTTCTGCAAATTGACTAGATTCACCTTGTCCTTCAGTGGCTTCTGTAACTTGTCGTGTGGGACTCCACACAGCAGCTTTCCACCTTCGATGTTTTCCTACAAGACGACAGGATCCATCTGTGAACAGTGCATACTGCTTATCAGTCTATTATACTCTTATCAGAGTATTATACGGTGGTGCTTCTTCAGCACATGTTACCTCCTCCTCATCTGGAGACATCCCAAAGTCTTTGCTTTCTGGCCAGTCTGTAATCACTTCTAAGATCCCTGGGCGATTGGGATTTCCAATTCGAGCTCGTTGCGTGATCAATGCAATCCATTTACTCCACGTAACTTCAGTTGCATGATGTGGAGAGGGAACCGTCCCTTTGAACATCCAGCTCAGCACCGGCAGTCGAGGTGCCAGGAGGAGCTGTGCTTCAGTACCGATCACTTCTGAAGCAGCTCAAACTCCTTCCTATGCTGCTAGTATCTCTTTTTCAGTTGGAGTATAGTTGGCCTCAGATCCTTTGTATCCTCGACTCCAAAAACCTAAGGGTCGACCCCGGGTTTCTCCTGGTGCTTTCTGCCAGAGGCTCCAGGTAAGTCCATTATCTCCGGCTGCGGTGTAGAGCACATTTTTAACATCTAGTCCAGTCCGAACTGGTCCAAGGGCCACCGCATGAGTTATCTCACGCTTAATTTGTTCAAAGGCTTGTCGTTGTTCAGGGCCCCACTCAAATTGGTTCTTTTTACGAGTCACTCGATAGAGAGGGCTCACAATCTGGTTGTAGTCAGGAATATGCATTCTCCAAAAACCTACAACGCCCAAGAAAGTCTGTGTCTCCTTTTTATTAGTAGGTGGAGATGTTGCTGCGGTTTTGTTGATCACATCCATTGGGATCTGACGACAGCCATCTTGCCATTTTATTCCTAAAACTGGATCTCTCGTGCAGGTCCCTTGACCTTGCTTCGTTTTATGGCAAAACCAGCATCCAAAAGAATCTGAATTATTCTCTCACCTTTCTCAAAGACTTCTTTCACTGTGAATTATTCTCTCACCTTTCTCGAAGACTTCTTTCGCCGTGTCGCCCCATACGATGATGTCATCAATATACTGCAAGTGTTCTGGAGCTTTACCTTGCTCCAGCGTGGTCTGGATCAGCCCATGGCAGATGGTAGGACTGCGTTTCCACCCCTGGGGCAAGCGATTCCACGTGTACTGGATGCCCCTCCAGGTGAAAGCGAACTGCAGCCTGCACTCTGCTGCTACGGGAACAGAGAAAAATGCATTAGCAATGCATTGCAAGATGTCCATCCGTGCTTATCAACAAGCATTCCATTGCTAGTTTTACCAAAACATGTGTCTGGTTCTCCAGGAAAACGCAGTTAATATGAAGCTTTAGCTGACAGGCAAAATCACTAAAAGAGAAACTGGTTTTTAACAAAACCAGGACAGAAGGGCTTCGGCCTTTCATCGCAGGCTTAAGTGCTGCAGCCAAGGCCGCAGCGTGGGCTTGAGCATGTATTTTTGCCTTTTCTACCTCCTGTTGCGTGATCGGTACCCGTGTGCAAGCTTCCACCATCTCTGCTAGAGAAGCAGTTTTTCCCAAAGCGGCTAATATCTGTTGGCATTGGGTGTTTGCATTCATCATGGCCAAATCTTTCCCCACAGCAGCTTTTGCCTCTGGAATCAGGTTAGGAGAAGCATCTATAGCTTCTTTTAAACGGTCCACAAACTTCATATATGTTTCCCCAGGATCCTGCTTTATTGTAGAATAGGGTGGCACAGGGTTACCTATATTGGGTAACTCACTGCTGCCAGAGCAAGCCCTTGCGTTTGCTGCAAAACCCTTGGATTATCATTACTATCACTGCTATACAATTCCCTTGTGCTTCCCTGTGGATCAGTAAGTCGACGCATATTTGCAAACCCATCTAACCCAGTCTCCAGCCCTTTTCCATACCACGATCTCAAATATTCATCTGCTCCTCTTACGGACCACATCCCACCTTCAACACATTGTCTAGCCCATTTTTGTGTTCGCTCCCTTTTAATACGGAGCTCCTCAGGAGCGAGGTCTAATTCTGCCCCCTCCCTTTCCTGTTTTCCCTGTTTTTCACATCCCCTGCCAGTTGCCTCCAGCCCGTCCTTCATCGCATCTGACGCCTTTTGATATGCTCTTAACCACGAAGTTTTACTGTTACCGCCATCTAGTCGCCTCACGGCGTCTAGAACTTCTTGCATCTGGCTCTCCTGCCGTCTCAGTAAGTCCTTCGGGCTCTGCACGTGGCTCTCCTGTCGCGGTTGAGACGGACAAGCGACATGGACCAAGTTCTTTCAAGATGAAAGGAATGGATGCTATTGATTGCTATAAGTGCATTTTTATACAATTCTACCAGTTCATGCGTCTTTTCACTATTGGTTACAAGTTACAGCACTAACATCTCACTGGTTAATTTTGCTATCATCCATGTTATTCTTCTATCCCCTTCTCTCTCACGGGTACATCTCTCCTTTCTCACGGGTACAACTCCATATCTCCGGATACTCCTTTACTCCCATCCTTCTCAAGGGTAAATCTTAATATCTTCAAGGCTGATCTCTACTCCCATATTTTCTGACAAGGATTCCACAGGCCCGCTGTAGTTTCCCACACTCTTCTCCTGGAAGCCAGGGCGATTCTGCGGTGCTGCATTCTCGTGCTCCATTGGGTCCTCCGGCAACGGCACTTCAGCTGGATTAACCTGTCCGGGCTCGTTGAACCTTGCTGGTTGCTGCCGTTGCTCGTCGCAGGCAGGCGATGGCTCAAAGGGCGCAGAGGGTATAATTTGCTCTCTGCCCCAGAAATCCAAATCTGACACGGGACATACCAGCGGTATCGATTGTTCAGAGTCCTCGGAGTGGGGGCAGCTCGCGGCGGGCGGCTCCGGGGGGACGGCACACAGCTCCGGCTCCGCTGAGACCTCCTGCATCAGCCGCCTGACCTCCCGCCACGGCCCGGCGAGGTCGCAAGCCTCGCGGCTGCCCCTTGTGACCGCGTCCCACAGTTCGGTCCCTGTGTCCTCCCGTGTACCGGGAGAAAAAAATCCGTCGTCGAAGGGGACACACGCCTTCCGCTGGGCGAATCGCAGCAGGCGCTTTAACGCGTCTGTTTCAAAATACCTTCCTGTTCGTGCAGCCAGCTGCAGAATACTCTGCATTATGATTTTTTCCTCCGCGGATGCCGTGTTTCCCACGCCACCTGCTTCTCCGCAGGCCTGCTTTCCGCTATTCTTCAAGCGCAGGGCTAACTTCGCCCTCCAGGTGCCTTTCCTGGCGTCTTCACGTCCCAACGATCTTGCTTCGATACGAAGTATCACGTCGGGGTCACCAAAATGTTGCTCTTTCCACGCGAGACATGGAACCTGACACAGCAATGTGATGTTCACAGAGTTCGCTTTATTGCCGGAGCGGGCTGGCTCTATAGCAAAGCTGCCCTGTCCACGCGCCTTACAACAACGCTCCTTTAGTTTCTTCTGTCTCTGGCTTCACCTCTCAGCCAGGCTGGCGACAGCCCCATCCCCCCGGGGCGGGGGGGCTCTGCCACTACAGAAAAGCAAAGATTGGTGAGAAGAAATGAGGCAAAAAGACAAGGGATTATAATTACCCACAGGAGGGAAAACCCTGCTTATAGATCTTATGGAAAATAGCCCAGGAATTAAATGTCACCTCATGCTGGATATGTGGGGGGTCTCAAATGACTGATACATCGGATGAACCTCTTGTAAGCTAGTGTCGCGGGTAAATTCATCAAATACCTCTATTGCTCCCACTTGGTACCCAGGTCCACCTAATGGATATTGGTCTCGAAATGGTAGCCTGGTGGAAGAAAACAGGGTTCATGATAGCATGTGCATTTCTGGGTTTACTGTTTGTGCCGTGTATGATCCTGTGCTTTATTCGGTTAATACATCCAGTAGTCCAAGGCATGCAAATCTCAGGCATGCCCTATAGATCCTAAAAAGGCAACTTTGTCAGGAAGCAAAAATTCAATGGGCTCAGGCCTTGCCAATAGTGGTGTTGTGTATTAGAATTAAACCTAGGAGCGGAATGTCAGTAAGTCCATACGAAATTCTGTATGGCAAGCCATATGAAGCACCGGATCCAGATCCAAGTGTACATGTCAAAGGTAATCAGGATTTCTACAATTATGTGTTGCCTCTCGGCAGGACACTGAATCAACTCAGATCCGCACTAGTGTGGAATCGCCCACTAGCACTTGAGAATCCGGTACATGATACAGAGCATGGAGACACGGTGTATACAAGAGCTTGGAATAAAGGAACTTTAAAAGAACGTTGGGACGGACCCTATCAAGTACTCTTAACCACATTAACCACAATTAAGGTTGCTGGAATAGACTCCTGGATACACTACACCATTCAACACAAGAACCGAGAGGTTTTTGACACCTGCTTTCTTGTCGGTGTCCTACTGAGCACTAGCACAAAGCCAAGAGTGTTGCTCAGCAGCACCAACCACGTCTGCCAGGAATTAGTCTTCAACATGAACCAGGGGCAGCAGAAGGCAATCACCAGCACCACAGACAGCAAAGGAGAAGTCTGCAAGATCCCGTAAGGCTGGAATAGACTGTTGGCATCTGCTCTCCACGGCAAAACCGGAGGAGAGCGTAGAGGGAAAAGAAATGAAAGTCATTGACCGTGAAAAATGCGTGGCGAAACACAGGAGGTTCTGACACAAAAAGACCCTCCCGGGAGCAAGCCATGACTTCTGGATCCAGCATCTCTGGCCCGGGATGAAGGCTTGCCCATTGCCGTGCGGCCACTTGGGGTGCAAAACTGGGGTTTGAGAGGGGCTGTTGCCCCCCAGTGTCTTGCTCTGCCTGGAGATGTCTCTGCAGAGGTCCCTGGACAGGACGCCTCTTCCTCAGTCAGCGCTGGCAAAAGCCATCTGGGGACACGCTCCGTCCTCTGGAACTCTTCCTGGTGTGACTCGCAGCTCACGTGTGACAGCGCTGCTCCAAACTTGGCCATCTCCAAGGACCAGCTTTCTTTGGGATGTGGGGTTCACTCTCAGAGGAATCATGGCAGCCCTGCTTTCTGTGCTGGGGTCTCCCTTTCAGCGATGGAGCAGCTTCAGTTCTCTGTGCAAAAGGATCTTGCAATGGCTGTGTAGATAGCAGCAGCGTTTCTGAAGCATCAGAGGAGATGTCAGAGCCATCAGGCTGAGGGACGGGAATGCCAGCAAAAGATGGCCCGTGTTTCAAAAGGGAGGCAGCCGTGCCAGCTGGAGAACCTCTCTCGCAGCTCCATTCCCAGCAAAGAGCTGTCTCTAGAGCAGTTCGTGCTGCTTACAGGCAAGATCAGCCTTTGCATTTGAACCACCTTCTTGCAGAGGTGACAGGAAACATACTCTGGTTTATGTCGTTCTAGCTGCAAAGGCCAGGACAGTGTTCATGAGGGAGCAAGCGATGAGCACATTTCCTGGTCGGCAGCCGCTGGCTCGTGCCAACGGTCAAGAGAGGCAGAAGAAATCCCTTCAGAACAGCTCCCTCTCAAAAGACATCCTTCTGCTTGATGAACCGCAGGGAAAGGCGTCCTAAACCAGGCACTTTGACCTTGTTTTCAGCCCAGGTTCCCAGTGCTGGTGCACTCGTGAGCCAGTCGCTGCACATCTGCCACCAAGGGGAATCGCCTCCGAGGCCAACTGTGCCGTGGGGAAAGGAAAGGGTGAAACGTCGGGAGAGTTTGATTTAGTGCACAACACGAATAAAGCCATTCTCTCTGCAATTAAAACTGAGGGTGTTTAATTCAGTGAAATGAGATTTCATTCCCCATGACCTGTGCGATTGTCTTTTGAATCTGGGCACGGGCTGCAGTGACCTGCCACAACAATTGAGGTGTCACCAGCTGCATTGTGGGTGGTAAAGTGGGAAAGGCAGGAGGGAGCCTCAGCATCTCCCATCCCGTGGATGACTTCATCACAAAGGACCAGGGCGGCGCCCGCTGGCTCCTGGGGCGGCTGTTGCCGGGCAACAGAGACACTATATTGTCCCCTGTCACCTGTGCCCCTCGCCCATTTGGTCACTGGCCGTGGTGGGATCACTTGCCGTGGTGGGATCACTGTGGTGGTGGACTCATTTTGGCAGTTGGATCGCTTTTGGTGGTGGGATCACTACTGGTGGTTGCATCACTTTTGGTGGTTTGATCGCTTTTGGTGGTTGCATCACTTCTGGTGGTGGGATCACTTTTGGTGGTGGAATCGCTTTTGGTGGTTGAACCGCTTTTGGTGGTTTGATCACTTTCGGCACTTGGATCGCTTTGGTGACTGGATCGCTTTCATCACTCGGATTGCTTTCGGCACTTGGATCTGTTTTGGTGACTGATCGCTTTCTGTGGCAAGAAGGAGCAGGAGAAAGGCTGCTGGCTGCCCATCCCTCCAAGATCACCTCCGGACAGAAAAGCTCCCGTCTTCCCACATCAGGCTCCGTGTTTTCCGGCAGAGCAGCAGCGATGGCCACACTCGGTCTGCTGGAGATGCTGAACGCCGCCATCGGGACACCCAGTTTGGGGGTTGTTGACTTCGTGGCGCTTCACAAGTTGCTCGAGGCCATCATCGGGCAGCTGGGCCAGCAGCAGCTGTCTGTCCTGGAGCCAGGGCAGAGCCCGGCCCCCGGCCTGGCAAAGGACCAGGACAGCAAGGACCAGCCTGGCCAGGAGAAGGAGGAGGACGGAGCCCTGGGCACAGGGCAGCAGCTCTG
Source organism: Columba livia (assembly GCF_036013475.1). Taxonomy (NCBI): domain Eukaryota; kingdom Metazoa; phylum Chordata; class Aves; order Columbiformes; family Columbidae; genus Columba; species Columba livia. The sequence continues at coordinate 119,200 of NW_027043001.1, read as the reverse complement.
GAAACCAGAGGAGCAGCTGGAGGGGACCGGGAGCAACTCCGAGGTCTCCTCCATGGCCAAGGAGCTGATGCCAACAACAACCGAAGAGGAGGAGAGAGCCGTCTCCAAGGTAGATGCTCTTGCTGGTCCCTGGGTGCTCCCCCACGAGACGCCCCCTCCTCCGGGCTCCACGCTGCCGTCGTGCCGCCCTCAGCCCAAGGGCTGGGTTAAGCCCGAGCTCCCGCAGCAGAGCACAGCGGGGCCCAGGTCCCCAGGGACCCTCCCCTGGGCTCACCCCCCACCCGCTCTCCCAGAAAAGGGCTTCGCTCCAGCACCTGTGGGAGGAGATCAACAAGTTTAAGGAGGCGCAGTGCGGCCTGGCAGAGGACGTGCGGGCCATGCAGAAGGCGCACTCTGGCATGGCAGAGGACATGCGGGAGATGCAGGAGGCCATGCAGAAGGCGCATTCTGGAATGGCACAGGACATGCGGGAGATGCAAGAGGCCATGCAGAAGGCGCATTCTGGAATGGCCCAGGACATCCAGGAGATGAAGGAGGCGCATGTCGGCCTGGCAGAGGACATGCATGCCCTGCAGGAGGCGCATTCCGGCCTGGCCGAGGACATCCAGGAGATCCAGGAGACGCTTGGCCTGGTGAGCATCCCCTGGTGCCCCGGGAGGGAGCTGGGCCCTCGTCCCTCCCCGCTCCTGCTGCCCTGTCACACTGTGCCCGTGCCCCACGGCCATCGGTGTCAGCAGCGTGAAGGGCAGCAGGAGGGAAGAGTGGGAAGGGTGTCCCAGGAGTTGCTAAGGCACTTTTGAACTAGAGAGCACTCAAAACAGATCCAGGGGAGGGGAGGAGGGGAGATAAAGCTCTGCCCGTGCAATTCAGCCACGGCCCCCAGGCACAGCCCTGCCCAGCGTCCCTCTGTCTCCTGCCCCAGTTCATTTGGGGATACTCTTTAAATCCCGCTCCCACATCTGAACGGGTGTCCCTCTCCTCACCCAGCTCCAGGGGAAGCCCCAGGACGCTGCCGGGCTGCGCAGGGACAGGAGGCGGCTGCGTCCCCCGCTCCCTCGGGGACACCAGCCCTCCTGCCTCGGGGCACAGCCTGTGGGGTGGGGTGCTGGGCAGTGATGCTGCGGGTCCCATCCCTGGGTGTCCCATCCCCCCAGCTCCATGGCTGGGCTGACCCCGTGATCCCTTTGCATTTGGGCTCTCATGTTCAACACGAGTTTGGCCCTGTGAGATGGTGGTTTGGGGACAGGGACTGGGGACATGGCGGGGGGTTCTGGGGTCTGTCCTCACGGCTGCCCAGCTGCCAGTAAACCTGCTGCCCTTTGCCTCTTCTTCCCAGGAGGGCGGTGGGGGCCAGTCTGCCCCTGCTGAGCCCACCCAGGTGGCCATGGACAGCCAGGCGAGGAAGAGCTCAGCACTGGGGCCGAAAGGACGTGGGACACGGCCTGGGATGGAGACCGGCAAGGGGACTGAAGGGTCTGGCTCCCCGGGGATGCGAGCAGGGACACAGCGGGAACCAGCAACCCCTGTGAAGTTGTCAGGCGCTCCCTCTGATCACACGAGGTCTATTGGTGCCGGCGCCACCACCCCGGGGATGCAGGCAGGATCCTGGGGCACCCAGGCCAGCACCTCGGGGCTGGAACCAGGATCACGGGGCACCCAGGCCAGGACCTGCCTGGGGACACAGCCAGGGGCCCCTGATGCCCAGGCCAGCACCTCGGGGATGCAGCCAGGATCCCCTGGGACCCACACCAGCACCCCTGGGGTGCAGCCTGGGTCCTCCAGCTCCCAAGCCACCATCCCAGGGGATGCCCAAGAGCCGGCCAAGCCCTGGGGCTCCACCAGCACCTCCAGCTACGAGTCGGAGATGCGGGAGGTTCTCTCCCAGGTTGGGCAGCTCGGCCACCTCTGCACTGGTCTGAAAGAGCAGGTGGAGCAGCTTAAATCTACCAAAGCAGAACATGCGGATCTTGAGAACTTGCGCCGGCTCTTCCCGAAGGGAGGTGAGAGCACGGGAGGACTGGCGGGGGTTGTTTGGCGTGGGGTCACCCTGGGTCAGGGGCTCGTCATGCTCAGAGACCCCCTCACCGACAGCACATCCCCTTGCACCATGTCCCTCTAGGCCGGGAGAGCATCACCAGTATCTTGGCCGACCTCAGGTGCCAGGTGTCCTTCCTACAAGACATGGCCAGGGCCCTGCACGGGGAGGAGGAGAAGGTGAGCCGGCAGCAGTCCCCGAGGGGCTGCGGGGATGCCAGTTTGGGCAGGGAGGGGGCAGCCGAAGGGTCCCCGTGCCGGAATGACACAGGGGGCTGTGCCCTCACCGCCCCCACTGCCGTTCCCAGATCAGCAAGGTGGAGGATGCTCCCAGAAAGACGAGGGGGGCTGGAGCCGGCAGAAAAGCAGCCGGCAGCGGCCAGATGACCCGACAGCCACGGTAAAAGGATGGGAGAGGGTTTCCTACCCCGCAGGGCTGCGAGGGATCCTGGGTTCTGGGAGCATCCCAGTTTGGGGGCCAAGGGACACCCCCACGAAGGCTAAGCCTGCCCCTGCCCCCATCTCGCTGGCCAGGCCCAAGGGACAGAAGGTCAAGGCAGAGCGGAAGGAGCTGGGGAAGCAGCCGGAGCCGACCCAGGCCGAGCTGGAGCAGTTTGCGGCCAAGTACGTGAATAAGTTGGTGATGGAGACAGCGCAGCAGCTGCAGGCAGAGGTGAGGCCCGGGGGCAGCGCTCCCAGCCCCCGCTGGCTCGGGGGGAGTCCTGGCGGGGTCCCGGCCACGTCCCCTGGCTGGATGGGGCCATGGAGCCTCCACGGCACCTGGGCTTGTGGGCGGCATCCAGCCCGGCTCAGAGCTGATTCCTCCTCCCCTGCCACCAGGTGGACGAGCCGAGGGCGACGGTGCAGAGCGGGGGATACGAGCACGCAGGGTGCCACTTCTGCAGCCCGGACACCAGGGTGCTGCTGGGGAAGCTCCTCCAGCGCTGCGAGAAGCTCGAGGAGCAGGTGGAGTCCCTGGCCCAGAAGGCGGGCGGCAAGGTGGACAGTTATCCAAAGTGGAGGAGACAGGTAAGGAGATGCGGTGTAGGGGGCTTGAGCTGCCAGGACCCCCCAGGCATTTCTGCTTTGCTCTAACGTGGGGGAGCCCCTCGCTGCCCCCCTAATTGGCTTGTCGGAATCAGCAGCACGGAAGGGAATTAAAGCATTGGAGCAAATGTCCTGCTTGCACTGAGGGCCCGTGGCCATCAGCCAAAATACCCTGGGTCTGCCCCCGTGGGGCAGCCACCCCCTTGCTCAGCACCGCCTTGTCCTCTTAGTCCCTGCAGCAGGACGAGCAGCTCAAGTGCCTCCAGACCAGCATCGTGCAGCTCCAGAAAGGCTACGAGAAGTTCAGCTCGGACCTTGCAAACCTGCAGCAGGATCGCCAGCAGGAGCAGAATGACGTCAAGGTGGGTGGCTGTAATGCGCAGGCAGAGCCCAGGCTGGGACCCCAAGGGGTCTGTCCCCCTGCCACCCTGCTCGCAGCCCTGCACAGCTTCCCCATGCCTTTCCTGGAGGTTTCTGATGGGGTGGGGAGGCAGGGGGTGCTCGGCTGGCCGGGGGCAGCTCCGACCCTGCCGTGGCATCATGGGCTGCTGTCTGCCTTGGAAGGCTCTGTCCCAGGCCCTGGGGAGGCTGGAGAAGAAGCAAGCAGACAAGGAGGAGCTGCTGGTGCTGGGAATCGATGAGGTACGGGCTCAAGGGGCCCCGGTGCCAGTCAAGGGTGTCCCGGGCAGGGTGACAAACACCCCTTGTCCCTTGGGTGCTGGCTGGCAGAACCAGCCAGGGGGAGGGAGGATTTCTAGCCCAGCTGCAGGTCCCTTGCCAGGTCCCTCTGTGACCCCGAGTCCCTTCGGCTGGTGGGACCAACGCCACGGGGGTGATGGGGTGAAACGACCACGTAGCCACTTCCCCTATCCTGTTGTCTCTGCATCCTGTCCCCACCGCTCTCCTGCCTTTCCCTGTTGCTAGAAAGCAGACAAAGCCGCCCTGGCTGACAAAGTCAGTCGCAGCCAGCTTGAGGCGTGCGTGGAGCGGCTGACCAAGATGATGGAGGAGGTGACGAGCCGGGTGACGGGCCAGGAGAACGGCTGGCTCCAGTTCCAGAAAGAGCTGCAGAGACAGATGGACTGCAAGGTGAGGGCTCGTCCCCTCCACGCAGCACTGGCACCTTGGGGCCTGGCAGCCTAAGGCAGCATTCTTGCGAGGGTCCCCCCTCCTGGCTGTGCCCCCGGGGACCGCCATGTCCCATCCTGGGGTAGCTGGCTGAGGGTGTCACCCGTCCACAGCTGGACCGCCGGGAGCTGGGGGCGTTCCGGAAGCAGCAGGAGGAGCGGTGGAAGAGCCTCAGTGGGCAGCTCCAGGAGCAGGCGCTGCAGGCAGAGCGTGACAATGCCGCTGGGATTAGGAAGTGAGTGCGATGGGGACACTGGCGGCTTTGGCAGTGCTGGCCCTGTTCCTGCTGGCTGTCCCGGCTCGTGCCGGTGTGGTACCTGGCGTGGGAGCCATGTGGGCAGCGCCCCTGGGGATGCTGAGCAAGTGGCTGTGCCTTGTGCTCCTGCCAGCTGCAGCTTCGCAGCGATAGAGGCGGCACAATGAGGGGCACGTGTGGGAGGAGCCCTCCTCAACCAGTCTTGGGGGGTGGGTGCAGAGGCTTTTTGTGGCTGGTGTGCAGGTGGGGCTGTGCCCCCCAGGAGCTCCCCAGCCCTTTTCTCCCCCCTCCAGGCAGCTGCTGCCTGGTTTCCATTGCCTGTCCTGTGACCGGCCCCTCAACATGCTGGCGCCTGGACCGTGAGTAACTGCCCCCCGAACAGGGAGCACCCCCCGACCCCTCCCTGGCGTCGAGTGACACATGGGGTGCCACCTGCCGGGCACTGAGCACCCCCATGTCCTGTCCCACAGGGAGCGGACGGGCGAGTGCAGATACCCCACTGTTCCGCGGAGCTGCGGGGGCCCACACACCGTCACGCCCCCGCGCTTCCAGCCCCAACCGCCCAGCACCCCACGGCCGTCCCCATCCAGCGCCCGCCGCCCCAACAAGGTAGGGATGACAGAGGTGGGGAGGGGGATGCTGAGCCTGCGGGGGGATCTGTGCCTCAGTTTCCCCAGGGAGAGCTGGCTGGGGGAGGGTTGCTGGGGGATGCGGAACGGGGCCCCGTGTTTGGGTCACACGCTCTCCCCTTCCCAGAAGGACGCGATGCAGCTGTCGGGCCAGGACGGCACTGATGGGAAGCGGCAGGACGAGCAGCTCTCCATGATGGGGGGCTCTCAGCTGCCCACAACACCAACGGCCACCCCAGAGACCTCGACCTCGAGGAGCCAGAAAAGTATGGCCCTGTCAGGGCACCGGGGGGCAGAGGACACCCCGCTGTCTGGGGGGACGGGTCTGTGCCCACAGCTGGGCAGGGTTGGACGGGGGTCTGGGCTCTGGGCTGGGCTGTGGGGGCAGCACTGGCTGCTGGGGCAGCCGGTCCCTGTGGTGGAGCTGGAGGGAGCTGGGGGGACATGTGGGGTGGTGCTGGGCAGTGTGGGACAACAGCCTGTGTGCTTCAGGGTGGGGGCAGGACCCTGTTGGTGGGTGTCTGTGGCTGACCCTGCCCCTCGCCCCCAGGCACCGCCTCCCCGCTGCTGTTAGCCGTGCTGAAGCGCCGACCAGCCTCATCTCCCGGACGCCTCACCCAGGCACCGCAGCTGCTGCCGCCCATCCAGCCCCCCCGCAGCGAAACAACCCCCTGACAGCCGGGCAGGACGGGGGTCCCGGCCCCGGTCCCACCGCCCCGGGCGCTGAGCAGGCAGCGGCTGCAATAAATGGCGATGGGCAACCAAGCGCCGGTGTGGTCTGAGTGGGGGTCCCTGGGGCAGGATGGCAGAAAGCCCCCTGTGTTTGCTTTTCCAGGAGAAAAATAAGTGCTAAAAAGGCGCTTTGGGGTGCCCAGGTGGATCCAGTGGTATCCAGGGTCCCCAGAGGGAGCACGGGGAGCAAACCAGTGGGCACCAGGGCAGAGCCAGCAGAGGCCCATCCTGCACCCCGGCTGGGGCTGAGGTGTCCATGGGCTTCAGAAGCACCCCCTGGCACTAACTGGGGGGACGGGGTGAGGGGGGAGCCAGGGGGCTGTGCAAGAAGCCGGGCTGGCTGTCGGCAGCCGGAGGAGGGGAGCGCTTTGCTCTGGGTCGGGGGATCCAGAACTGGGGGGACGCAGCAGCTTCGTGCCCCGCCCCGGGGTGCCCACAGCCGCCGTGTCGCAGCGCTTTGCAGTGGCAGGAAAGCACCGGGCAGCTCGAGTTGATGGGCGCTCAGTTTCCCCAGCCAGGCGATGCCGGCGGTGCCAGCCCAGCCACCCAAGGCCCTACAAGAGACAAGGGCTGTTCATACAGCCAAGCAAAAGTGTGGCCCGTGGGCAGGGGAGCTGCCAGCCCTGCCTGCCCTGCCTGCACAGGCAGGAGGAAAGCCCCTGAGCAAACCTCCTGCATCCCAAAACCGGGGATGCTCAGCCCAGCAGAGCTGGCACTCTGCACTCTCCAACTGAAGCGGAGCAGCTGAGACCGGGGAGTGGACCAGACATGTCCCTGATGGAGCCACGTGCCAGGGGGTTCCCACCAGCCCCCCAAGGGCAGTGTGTCACGGAGAGTCCTCGCAGCTTCATTTAAGGGACAACAGAGTCCAAAACAACTTTCATTAAACCGGCGAGGAACAGGGTTTTAGCACTCCAAAGTGACTTAAATAAAGGTTCGGATATCAGCTGAGGAAAATTATTTGAGGGGCAGCAACTGATACAACCAATCAGGCGGTGCACAGCGTGCACACACGGGGCTTCACTCAAAACAAATGCCGGAGCTGGCCCTGAGTCCCGGAGAAGTACACACTTGCCTAACACGGTGCGGGATTATTTTAAAGAGAGCAAGATAAACCCAGATAAAGCACCTTCTTAACAGTCAGAGGTCCGTTGTGAGCAGCAGAGGGTCGGTCGCGTCCGATGTGCTCCCCAAGAATACCTCGGTGCTAGCTGGAGCAGGATCAAGACGCCATCCGCCTCAGCAATGCTCGCGAGGTCCCATCTGGGTCGCCAAAATGTTAGCATTCAGGACACAGAACCACGGGCGTAGTTATATGCGGTGCTTTATTTCAGCGCTAGGAAACCAGGGGCTCGCACCCAAAGCTGGTTCCGACCACTGATTCAAACTTCACCATTCTATACAATTTGGTTACATACATATTCATTGAAGTTACAACGTGTATATTGCATATTCATTAGGTTACACAATTATTTCACAATATCAGTTGCAACACCTTGGAACTACTCTAAGCATGCGCAGTGTCCTCTGGTGGTCGTTCAGGGGGTCTTCAGGATGAAGTAAGTAGTCTTCATCACTAGTGTACTTTTCACCTTTCCTCACAGCACATGCGCACTTCCTATAAAATGATACAAATTCTTGGATGATAGCAAATGTACCTTCTCAGCACTTTCAAGATAAGATAAGAACTTACTGAGAACTAACAGGACTAATTTTCAGTTCTCTACAATATGAGCTCGTATACAACTTGCAGAGCTTTTACGATAAGGTAGGAATCCTGGATATGGTCTACAGAATCAGAAACACAGCCCAGCCCACAAAACTCAATTCAACTCTAACAGCGGCGAGGCAAGCGGAGTCTCCATCCCAGGGAGGGGGCTCTCCTGGCGCAGTGGCTGAGCTCGTACTCCGAGAGACCCCCACACAAAATGGGGCCGGGTCTCGACGAGCGTCCCGTTTTTATCTGATCAGATCTGACTGTAGGCACTCTAGAAGCTTCTCTGCACCCCCCACACTGGCTGCGGGTGCCCCTGAAGCCTTACCCTGGCCGCTGGCGCCCAGCGGCTCGGCACTCCCCTCTCCCAATGGCCCAGGAGCCAGGGTGCTCCGGGCCAAACAAAAGAAGCTGTTAGCCTCAAGTAGCAGAGAAAAGGGGGAGATGTGCCATCCGAAAGGAGGGAGGGGGGTTTGCATTCTGCCACACAGTGCTGGGGTGCTGCCTGCCCTGCCAAGCTCTGCCCCTCCACCCAAAGCCCTGCCAGCTCCCCCTCCCCGAGGCTGCCCCCTCCTTGTCCCCTCTCCTCCTTCCCCCCAGCCCCTCAGGGCTTCCCCAGCTGCTGACAGGGTTCCCCAGAGCATTCTGCCCCCATCTCCCCATGGAGCTCCCCAAAAGGCAGAGCTTGGGCTCCCCAAGGACCTGTCTCCAAGCCTGGGCTGGCAGCAGCTGCTCAGAGCCAACAAAGAAAGCACAAACCAGCACGTCAGGGCAGGGCTCAGAGCTCCAGCACCCCCGGGACCCCCCAGAGCCAAGACCCCTCTGGCCACCACCTCGCCTGTCCCAGCCCCGCTCTCCTGGCAGCAGAGGGAGCAAGGCCACCCCCGATGGCCTTCAAACAACATGAGCCACGCACTCGCTTCTGATTTTTAACATCTTGTTTAGACAGGTTAAATAAAATTAAAATCAGGTGGCAGTTCATGGCAGATGCAGAAAACCACCTGAAGGGAGGAAATTCAAAGCAAAGGCTGCAAGTTTGGGGTGTTTTCTTCTGTTTGGTCGGGTTTGTTTGCCTCTCTGTGCCCAAGGAACCTGCGTGTTTGGGAGCAGAGGGCATGGAAATCCTGTGCGCAGTGCTGCAAGAGCTGGGGACTTTGCTACAGGGAAATTAAAGGCAATGAGCTCCCCCAGCAGCGCCAGAAACCCTGACCAGGGCAGGTCCAGCCCCTCAGCAGCTCCTCTGAGCGCTTTGCAAAGTTTCATGGCAGCAGCAGTTTAATTGCAGCAGCAAGTCCCTGGGGAAATGTCACCCCACAGGCGTGTGTCCCTGAGCACAGGGGGCTGCCACGCCAGGATCAAAGTGCTGTCCTGTCCTTGTCCCTAAAATGGATGCAGGTCTGCAGCACACTGGCCTGTGCCCTGCAGGGATGTGACATGCACTCAGCCACAGGGCCTGAGGCCACGGGGTTGGGCTCCCATGGCACCATCCCCTGGTGGCGCCATCCCCCGGTGGCACCATCCCCCGGTGGCACCATCCCCTGGTGGCACCATCCCCCGGTGGCACCATCCCCTGGTGGCACCATCCCCTGGTGGCACCGTCCCCTGGTGGCACCGTCCCCTGGTGGCGCCACCAAGACCAGCACGGCGCTCACTCTTGGGCTCCGTGAGGGTGGCCGGGACAGTGAGTTCGCCCACCCAAGGGAGGTCAGAGCTCAGCTGAAGGCAGGAGGTGGGTGACGGCAGTGGGGCTGGAGGGACAGCGGGGCTGGGGGCATTTGGCAGGGCAGAGCAAGGCCCATGGGGAGGACGTGGCACAGGAGAGGGTGCTGGGAGCTGGGGGTGCTGGGAGCAGCAGGGGGTCCCAGTGAGTGTGGGGGGCACAGGGTGCAGGTGGGATGTGCGGGGCAGGGGGTGCGGTGGGTGCTGGAGGTGCCGGTGGGTGCGGGAGATGCCGGTGGGTGCGGGAGATGCCAGTGGGTGCTGGAGATGCCGGTGGGTGTGAGAGATGCCGGTGGGTGCGGGAGGTGCCGGTGGGTGCTGGAGGTGCCGGTGGGTGTGGAAGATGCCGGTGGGTGCGGGAGGTGCCGGTGGGTGCGGGAGGTGCCGGTGGGTGCGGGAGATGCCGGTGGGTGCTGGAGGTGCCGGTGGGTGCTGGAGATGCCGCTGAGGCACTGCACCACCGCGTTCATGCAGCAGGTGTTCCCGTGGTTCCGCAGCCCCTGCGCGCTCATGGCCCCGGGCGGGCGCTGGGCACCCCCCGCCGCCGGTGCCGGTGCCGCTGCGGGGCCGGAGGGGCCGGCCGGGCGGTTTTGTGCGCGGCCGGCTCCTCCCCCGGCCGGGCTGGGGCTGCGAGCAGGGAGAGGGACGGGAGGAGGAGGACGAGGATGAGGAGGACGAGGGAGCGGGAGCGGGGGCTGCCCCGGTGTCCCCAGCATCACCGCGGGTACCCCAGCCTGACGTCCCCAGCATCACCCCAGGGTGTCACAGCATCGCTGTGGGGTGCCCTGATCCTGCCACCTCGGGGTGCTCGTAGCTGGGACAGTGGCACAGTGGCCACCTCTGCACCCTCCACACTGAGGTTTTGAGACCTAACGAAGCTCCCTCCACAAAGAGCCACAGAACAAGGGTGGCCACCCCAGCGCTGGCACAGCCCGGAGGCTTTGGCTGCCTCCTGCCCACCCCACACCAGCTGGCGCCACGTGTGGGTGCTCGTTTGGGGTCCGGCAGAGCTTGGCTGGGGAGGGACAGTGTCACCTTCCCCCCGCCGCAGGGATCAGCCCCTGAGCCTTCCCTATGTGCCCGGGGGGACACAGGATGGCTGAGGCCACTGGGTCAGCTCCTCCTCCCCACCTGCAGCGCCGCCAGCAGGGGAAACCCACTCTGGTTCTGACAAGCAGTTTTCAACCGGATCAGTCCCATGGTCCAGCTGGATCCGTCCCACAGCACCACGCATGTGGCAGCGGCTGTTTCTGCAGCAACTCCCCTGGACGGCAACCCGGTGGCAACGTGTGGTTCTTCACCCAGCTCTGAGAGACTCGCAGCCCCAACCAAGTCCAGCCGTGTGAGGCTGGGACCCGCCTGTCTGTGCCAACAACCTGGAGGTGAACCCTGGCCCGGGTTGCTTTGACAGCTGCCAGCACTGCTGAGATAACAGCCCCAGCGCTGCCCTGTGCCCGGGAGCCTGGGCACATCTCGGGCAGAGCTGTCCTTAACCAGGGCCGAGGGGCTGGCAAGGGATGGAGTGGGAAGGAGGTCCCTGTGCCAGGCACGGGTGCCACTGAGTGTCACCTCGCTGCAGGGCAGGGGGTGTTGCAGAGGCCCCATTGCGGCGTGTGGCTCTTCTCTCCCCGGGGAGCTGCAGAGGCTGATGATGATGTTGGGGGGGGCTCCCAGGGGATCTGAGCTTGGCTGTGGGTGCTGCGGACTCTCTTCCATCCCTGCATCTGCCTTTCCCCCTGGAAGGGACAGCTGTGCCAGGCAGGCTCTGCAGCGCCTTCCCTGCCCCACAGACACCCTGGCCATGGGGATGTGCTGCAAGCCTGGCCCTGGATGCAGCTGGAGGTGATGTGGGTTCCGAAGAGATGGGGCAAAGTGGTGGAGGAAGGGCCAGGTGGTGCTGCTGGATGTCACAATCCCTCCTCCCATGGGGCAGGGTGTTGGTGGCAGGGACACAGTGACCTCCCCGGGGATGCCAGGCTGGTGGCCGCCAGCGGAACCTGAGCGGGGCTTAATGCTGGATTGAGTGGAACCAGAAATCCAAAGCAGTTTGTCAATGAAAGCAGGAAAAGCCTGAAGAAAAAGCGAGGGGAGCTGGACAGTGAAAGATGCAGGAGCCAGACTGAGAGATCAGAAACCAGCATTTGTTGGAAGGAGGTTGGTAGAAAGCAAGACCCGATGAACACAGGAAAGGGAAGTAGTCTAAAATGCGACAGTGAAACAGGCACGTCCCAAAACTCCAAACCTGCCTGAATTAGGAAGTGTTAGATAACGGCAGTGGCTCTGCCGGGTCCCCAGCAATGTGCCACAAAGTGCAGCAGGTAACAGCAGCGAGAGCCTCTGAACGCCCTGCCACGCTGATGCGGGGAAGAAAACCAGCTCCCATCAGCCAAGGACCTAAAACCCTGCTGGGGTTCTTCTTGAGCAGCATCTTCCCAAGCGCCGGGGCGCAGGCAGCGATTCCTTTCTGACAGGTACCGCCAGTCCATTCCAATCCAAAGCGTTTGCAGGTTGGAGCGGGCGCCAGGAATGCTCGCTATGCTGATCTGCCTTTCAACAAGATCGTGTGTGCGACCTTCCCCCTTCAAACCGTTCTGAACGCGACGCCTTCCTGTTCAGGCTGAATCCAACATCCATCGGCGCTGCAGCATGCTGCAGACTTGGGAGCAAATTTGGGGTGGGGAAAATGAAAACGTCCAATGCAAGCAGGGGGGGAAAACGCTTGCTCGCTATTCTGGAAAATTCCGTGTTGTTATGGCACGAACTGTCCCGGTGCCTCGGGCACCAGACAGCTGGGGTGGATATTAAAGACACGGAGAGTTTTGGTTTGATCAGGGAGACACGGTGACAGGACAGTGTTGGAAACGTCTCCTCTGCCTGGGCAAGAGTCTCTGCCCCAGGGAGGCACTTGGGTGTCAGGATAAGCTCAAGAAAAAAGCCTGAGCAGGTCTGAGCTGAGCTGTTCCAGGCCCGGCAGAAATCCATTGTCATGCTGCCAATCACAATAACAATAAAAACAAAGGGAAAACGTGGTCCCCACTGTCTGGCTTTGCCATCGGACAATGTTTTCTGTATTGGAGCCGCTCCCGTCCCTTGGCACAGGCTGGAACACCCGTGCGGCCGAGGGGAAATGTGCTTTCAGACACCCCGTCCCACGGCCACGGGTTGTACCCGGGGCTGAGCTGGGGAGAACCGGTGGGGCTGGGAGACTGGGCATGGTCCAGCTCTGCCTGTGTGCTGCCCGTGCGCTGCCCGTGCGCTGCCTGTGAACTGCCCGTGAACTGCCTGTGCGCTGCCTGTGCGCTGCCCGTGCGCTGCCCGTGCGCTGCCCGTGAACTGCCTGTGCGCTGCCCGTGAACTGCCTGTGAGCTGCCTGTGCGCTGCCTGTGCTCTCCCCGTGCTCTGCCCGTGCGCTGCCTGTGCTCTGCCTATTGCTCTGCTTGTGCTCTGCCTGTGCTCTGCCTGTGCTCTGCCTGTGAACTGCCTGTGCTCTGCCCGTGCTCTGCCTGTGCGCTGCCTATTGCTCTGCCCGTGCTCTGCCTGTGCTCTGCCTGTGCGCTGCCTGTGCTCTGCCTGTGCGCTGCCTGCACCACTGCCTACACGCCTGTCTGCACCACTGCCTGCACTGCTGTCTGCACTAAACACAGCAGACTGAATTGAAACAACAAGTTATTAATTAAATAAGAGACAGAAGAGTGCAGAGAAGAGAGAGACCATGTGAAAGCAAGAGAGAGCCCACAAATGAGTAGACGTACAAGGCAGATGATGCTGAGACGGGCAGGAAAGGCGGCAGTAGCAACGCCAACTGTTACAACAACTGCCAAGGTGATTTTCGGAAGTGATGAATCCAAAACAAACAGCAAATTCTTAGCTCCCCTGAAAAAAATTGAGCTAGAAAGGGTATCTAAGGACCTGGTAAATGCATACCAGGGAGTAGAAATATACTGTTTACTCTAAGAGAACAAACGATTGACAACAAACTGAGTGGTAAGAAAAGAGCATTTCCAGGGCCGGCCGGGGAAGCAGCAGCCCAGCAGCTCCGGCACCGGCTGTCAGCCCGAGCTGGGCTGTTTCCAGATGAGGACGGCACCGTCCGCGCTCATGCTCACCATGTACTTGTTCGCGGGGCAGATCTTGAGGCGGGTGATGTTGCCGCTGTGGCCCACTCCCACGTGAGTCACCGTGCCCTCCTTATAGTCCCACAGCTCCACCAGATGGTCGTCACCACCTGCGTCAGGCACAGAGGAAGAACAAACGATTACAATGACAGGACAAGGAGTAATGGGACCAAGCTGGAACACAAGAGGTTCCACTTAAATTTGAGAAGAAACTTCTTCTCAGTGAGGGTGCCAGAGCACTGAACAGGCTGCCCAGGGGGGTGTGGAGTCTCCTTCCCTGCAGACATTCAAAACCCCCCTGGACATGTTCCTGTGCGACCTCACCTGGGCGTTCCTGCTCCATGGGGGGATTGGACTGGATGATCTTCTGAGGTCCCTTCCAATCCCAAACATACTGTGATACTGTGATACACCGAGTTCTGCTGCTTTTTGTTCCCCGCTCCCAGGCAGGGGAACGCTTCGGTGTTCCTAGGAAGAGCAGGATATGTTTTCTTGGGCATTATGGCAAAACCTGCTTCTGTTCTGCTGGGGTCAGTGTCCAGTGAAGGGCTCAGGACCTTCACCAGCAGATCCCAGTGAGCTACAGCAGCATCTTCCCAGTCTGAACTACAGCCTGAACCACAGTATTTTTCTTCGGTGATTCATGTTCTTTTCCCCTCTAGCTGACCCCTTTTTTCAGCTTTTTCGCACTGTACTGAGATCCTTGGTTCACTGCCTTGCTTTTCCTGGTCTTAATACGACCTCCTTTCTCCAGCTCCAACCACGCACTCACCTGTGACAAAGGACGCCCCGTCCGATGTGATGTCCATCCCGTTGATGGAGCTCGACAGAGAGCCTTGCACTTCTCTGATTGCGGAGCCATCGAGCACTTCCCAGTACACGATCTAGAGAGCAGAGCAGAGCGGGGCGCTCAGCTGGCCGTGAGCAGCACACGGGTTTCAGCACCGCCCTGGGACACAACCTGCTGTGCAGGGACAGGAGTTTCACCCCAGAACCAGCGCCAGACCGTGTGTTGTGCACTGCAGAGTTCCTGCAGCTTTGCTCACCTTTCTGTCTGTTCCACTGGTGATGATCTGGTACTCTCCACGATGGTAACACACGCATTTGAACAATGTGTTGTCTAGGATCATTTGTTTTCTCACGTAACACCTGCAAAACACCCCAAAATGAGACAGAGCAACAGCGTCAAAACCCAAACTTTGCCTGCCTGGAATGTCTCTGCCTGTGCTGTACATCAGATCTCTCTCCTTGGATATTCTCAGGCACTGCTCTGAGTTCAGGGTTCCATGAAGCCCGTTAGGCTATCAGTTCTGTTTCCATCACAGCTGCCCTGTAGGATTCTTGATCTGCTGTCGTACGAAATGAAATGTTTAAACCCAGAATGCTTTCCAGGTGCTGTTCCCTATGCCAAGGTGTCCTCGGCCTTACCCCAGTGCAGAAAGTCTGCAGATCCGCAAGAGCTCGACACGAGTCACAAAGTTCTGGAAAACAGAGCTAGTGGCAAACTTGGGAACTCACCCGCTCCACCTTGACCAAGCAGGATCCCGCACAGGAAAACAACCGCAGACAAAGGTTTGTCTGAGCTTTTCTGAAAAGCTTCTCGAATTGGAGGTTCTACATTCCCTGACCCGATTGTTCTTTCTAGCAGTTTTTCTCTCTTAATGCTCTTTTTCCCCTCCTCCTCGCTCTGTGGTGTCCCAAACCGGGCACAGTGACCCTACAGATATTACCAGCACTCCAAGTGCCTTGGCAATACTAATCTGTCGCCTTACTCAAGATCCCAGATGACGCACTTTCCGTCCAGGCTGGCTGTGACACCCTCTTTGTCGTTCTTATTAGTCTTGATGCAGGACACGGCACCTCTGTGCTCCTTCAGAACTTCCCTCAGCTTCTGGGTTTTCTCACCAATATTCCAGATCCTCACCTGAAAATCAGCAACACACATCTGCTCTGGTACCAGCTGGTCCTGCCGGAGCTCAGGAGGAGCTTTCCTGAACTCTGCCTTTCTCTGCCCACACGTACAGCAGCTCAGTCCCAACCGTCTCCATTGGCCTGTGGGTTATTGGTGCAGCTGACCTGTGAAGCTCAACTGAGTTCTCCACAGTGTAATCCACTTGCTTCAGGAATTCGTGGCCATCAACCCCAGGCCTTGGTTTTGCCAAGTGCCCGCTCTCCCATGCTTCATTTTACACAGCTCTTGATCAGGAAAAACCACCCAGTCCACGATCTATTGCCAGTGGTGCTTTCAAGATCAAAGCACAAAGCTGCTGCAATGGAATAGAAAGGAGCTACCCGCTATTTGTCCTACAGAGAATGCCAGGAAGGAAATACAAAACAGCTCTTTAAAGCTTCGATGTGAAACACGTGCCTGAAAGCACCTCTTTTCCCTGTGCTGGTAACAGCAAAAACCTTTCTGCTTTGAGGCCTTGATCCTTCACACCTTGCACGTCCTGTCCCACTAGTGCCAAACATTGCAATGTCTGTTCACCTCGACATTCCACTAAGGCCAAATCCCAGGGAAAATTTAGACATTTCGACACGGGCATTAAAGGCAGAGAAGAGCTGACCTTCCACGCTTTCGAGGCTGATGCCGAGTTCCCGAAGGGATCTGGATGTCCAGTTGCCACTTGCTCAAAGCTCAGAGCATCCCGATCCCTTCAGCAACCCTGAAGTCACAGCTTCCTGAGGACTGATTCTGACAGAACCATTGGCACCGCAGAGCAGCTTTTTTGTGTTCCCAACGAGTACTGCAAGTGCGCCCCTGCGGTTCTCCTTTCTGCTTCACCAACCTTTAGTTGTAATTCTGTCTCAGCTGCACAAATGCAGCCAAATAGAGGGGAGAGACAAATGAACAAAAAGGATGAAGGGCATATTCTGCATTAGAAGGATTTCCAAAACTGCCATGCCAGAAGAAATCGGGGCACTGTTTTACATGATGCCCTCTGAGAACAACAGCACATCTCAAAAGCTGATATCTTTGAACTCAGCCCTTGGCTCAAGCGGCAGCTCAGAACAGCTCCCGTTCTGACTGAGCACTTCCAGGCAATTCGCAGGCCCTGTGATGAGCGCACGAAGCTGCTCCAGGTTTTGAAGCACAAATTACCTGCCCGTCACCTCCTCCGCTAATGATCTGTTTGCAGTCGCTGGTCGCAGCAATTGCCGTCACTCCCAGGTTATGGGCGTTGTTGATCTCGTACATGGGCTCTCCCGTAGCGGGCACGAAGGCGCGGATTTTCTCGTCATTCCAAGCTGATGAACAGAAAGAAAGAGACTGCCCGGGCGCACAGACTTTCCTCACACTGTTGTCGCTCTTTCCTTTCCAAACCAACCCCTTTTTATAAAGAAGTTCCCACATAAGGCCCACGCTGTTAGATCACCAGCATACCCGTGAAAACCACTGTGCTGCAGATGAGCCCGCAGAGCTACGGTCCCAAACACACTGTTGAAATGGAATTGCTTTTGGATTCTGGCTGTGGACAAAGTGGTTTGGTAACCATGGGGAGGCTGCACGGCTGCTCTAGGACTGCAGGAGTCCCTGTGTCAGCAACTTGCACACGGCGATGGACGGCGGCTTTGTGCAAATGTGCTCTACATACATCACAGGTGAAGATGCTGCACACAACAAGGTTGATATTTTAGAATTAGGTAATTTAAATAAGACTGAACCGCATTCTGGATTGCCGGAATTCACTGATCCAAAGCAAGGTCTCCAGCCCTTGCCTTCTACCCTCACCGCAACTGCAGCACCAGGACAGCGGGGCTGCCAGCAAAGTCCATCGGACCAGCTGCAAGCAAAGAGGCCTTTGGGTGTCGCCATGAACTGCATTTAAACGCTTTCCCAATTTAATCTTCTCTTCGTTTTAACATACTGATGTTTATTAAGTTGAGCAACCACGGCTCTGGACTGACCATCACCTGAAACGATGACCATGCCGTCCATCGTCACCTCGACCGCGTGGCGGGTGACGTTGGGGACGGTGATTCGCAGCCGCTCCAGACGTTCCGGCGTGTACCACACTCGAATGTCATTTGTGGAGCAGGTAACGAACAAGTCCGAATGTCCCCTGGAGAGTTCAGAGAGGAGAGGGAACGAGGAGGGGCACACAGAAACGCTCCTTGCTTTGTCACAGCTCAAATCGGCCTCCAAAGCTCGGCTTTGCTAACCTGCAGCTGGGATCTGCCCCACAGGGATCCCCATGGCTAAGACAAAGGCCTTTTTTGGAGGATCACCTTTCTCACATGAAATTCCCCTGGTTTGGGTTCTCTTCAAAGTTTCATTTTAAGGAACAGTTAAAGTTAAACTAAAAGAACTCTTTCTGCTGAAGCTGTGACGTTTATTCCCCATATTCAATCTCTAAACAACTTCATGTGTTCTATAGAATAGACACAAAAGTGGGTGTAAAAGTGCTGACTGCCCAGGTTTAACATCAGCCACTAACAGCAGCCTCACATTGTAAAGATGTCATTTGTTATCTTGCTTACTGGATGATTCCCATTCAACAGCGCTGAAGGCAATAGAAATGATGGCAAAGTCTGTTCATAATACACTTGTTATAAACGTTGGAATAAAACAAGACCTGCAGCATTTCAAAAGCCATGGGACACAGTGCTTTGAAATAAGCTCTAAGCCACTCGTCCTAGGGATGCAACAGAAAGTGACATCTAGAAAGGTACCGCGAGCTTTAGTTCAACAGCACCATCAATGCCCAGAAAGATGAACCAGGACAGAGAAAACCGGCACAACACAAGTGTGGCCTCTTTCAAGCCCAGCTTGCACGGGTGCTTTATCAACCAGGATAACATCAGCAAGTGAAGGATTCTGAAATAAGCCAGAGCAGGGAAATTAAGCCCGTATTTCCCCATCAGCAATAGGCTTTGTTCAAGAGCAGGCAACAGATAAGAAGTTCAAACATCTACGCAAGGATGTAGTCCTGTAGTCCTTACAGTCAGCACTAATGGCTGTGACACAGGCGTGTCAATCAGCGGTATCAGCAGCACATCACCCTAAAGCTCCACCTGATTTTCTCATTAGATGAGAAGATGTGGGTTTGAGGCTGGCGGCAGGCAGGGAGGAGCGCTTCCTGCACCCTGCACTCCCTGCACCTCGGTGACATCTGATCCTTTGTGCTGGGCGAGAAGCGAAGCAATAAAAATACGCCAAAAATGTTCATTTGGATCAAAATCCCATTTTCCATCTGGAGAGATGATCCACTGTGGGTTTAAAAAAACAAAAGAAAGAGTCACGATGCTACTACCCAGGAAGGGAACATTTGCGGTGCGTTCACAAGACAAATGCAGAGCGACCCTGGGACAAAAGGGGGAGGCTGCCATCCCTGCCGGTGCCCAAACATCAATAATTCAGGTCTTTTTACTTATCATCCTTTCTGCAGATCAGTGATTTTTCCAGTGCTCCAACTGAACTGCTGCCTTCTGCTTTGAAGCAGCTGCTCACCGTCACCCCAGCGTTTTTTGGGCAGGTGACAGCATCGCCCGTATCAATCATCCCAACAGATGGTACCAGGCTCTGGGTTCCTGTGGTAAAAGCTGCGCACACAGGCACCCTGACCTCAGCGGCAGCTCCTCAAGCTTCTGCACCAGCCAAATACAGCCCAGCCCGTTATACTCACTCAGGAAAAACAATGTCGTTGACGGCTTCGGTGTGACAGACGGCGACCAGCTCCTCTTTAAATGTAGCGTAGGCACTGCGGTGCATCTGGCCTTTATTTGTCCCTATAAAGAACTGGTCGTCCCGACCTCTACACGTCAGGGAAGTGACAGCACCTTCAACTCGCATTCTCCTGTGCAAAGAAAGCAAAGGTTTGGCCATACATTGACCTCGAGGAACTTTCATTTTCCAGCTTCTCGAGAATTCGACTGTCGCTGTTTCCCCAAAAAGCTCCGCACTAGGCTGTGATATCAAGACGCAAGAGCACGGGCAGGACTAACATTCCATTCCCAGTCACGTTTCCTACTTCCCATGATCTTGCCCGTCCCACCTGCTGCTCTGCCAGGGCTGGCACAGGCAGCGCTTTGGAGACTTGATTTCCTGCACCAGGGCCTAAGGTAACAACAGCTTTGTTGATATTCTTGCTCAAGTGCACTTCAATATCCCACTTTCAAGGATATTTCCAGACAGTTTAGACCTTCTGGGAATAGTTTCAGTCGTACAAAGCTAAGCTTGCAGAACTGTACACTTGAAGGGGATATTCAAGCAATGCCAAATGAGTAGGTGTGAGCCCAATTTTCAAATCACGTATGGGGAAATGACGCCTGCAGCTTTCTATCTGGTATGCAGAAAAAAGCCTTGCAAAACTCCAGCACTTCCAGACACGTGCCTATCAAATTAGCAGAGCCCTGCTTTACAATCCCATGACCCCCAACAAACCCTTTTGGAGATGGCAACTACTGCTCTTTCTCACCCGGCGTAAATAAGCATCATTCTATTGACTTCAACAAATCTGTCTGGCTTGGCATCAGTTTAGGATCTGACTCCTACTGCTCCAAAGGAAACAACAGTCATTTACAAGGAAGGATCAGAGGGCACTTCCCTGCAAACGCACGCAGTCATTTTCAGTTTGCTCCAACCTCATGACGCTGGAACCAGACCGTGTATTGTGTCTGCAGGACTGAAAAACTGAGACTGACTTGGATTATGCCTTTCCATAGAAATGATTGGTTCTCATACCGTGACCCTTTTGGAGGAATTGTCACCTCTCCCCTCCTGATTCTTCCATCTACAAACTCACTTCTTTACTTGGAAGTCTGAGCCTGTACAGAGAGCTACAGTCCCTTCTCCGGTGCCGACTATTAAACCTCCTGTCTTCGGCAAAAGCAAAGCTGTGACTCCCTAGGAGAAAACAGGATGAAAACGCAATCGGATGGGAGCAGAGGCTCCTTGCTGCTGCAGCCACGCTGAACAGCACAACGGAGTCTCTACCGGGCTCCCGACGGCGGTGCTTATCTCACTCCAATATGGCTTTGTCAGTATTTTGTCACTGACCTGGGCTGAAGAGTGGCTCTCTAGAGGGAGAAGGGAGAAAAGAGTTATTAATTGCAGGTCTATATGAACTAATACAGTACGAGGAGCGAGCAAACAGCATTATCTTGGATTCGTCAGAGCAGCTGGGACCACGTACAGAGCCTGACCTCATCGCAGCAAGCGATACCCACATCGTGGAGCGGCACTCGCGCTTTTCCTTCCGCGTGTCCTTCATCCAACAGCCACGAAAACAACAGAGGATACAACTCAGCTTCAATGGTCTTTCCTACAGCTCTTTTTAGGATGATCCTCTGCGTCTCAGGCCTCTCTCTCTGCCTGAAAGATGCAATCCCATCTCCCACCTATTAGGAATCAAATATGTTTGTCACAGGAAAGCTTTGGAAATGAGTCAGCCCATGGTCAACACGGGTTTCTGCTGTTACTGAGCGGAGCAGATCAACGGGAGGCCAGCCACTGGAAAAGGAGAAATGCTGTTCGGTGGATAAAGTACCAGGCTACAGGAAAAAAATGCATGACAACAACATCAACAAAAAACACCCAAACAAATGAAAACAGTCCTCAGCCTTCCACAAAATACAAGTGTAAGAAGAGTCAGATCTGCTTCAGTTCTGCCACCTGTCAAGTAATATTACTGTTCCATGTACAACAGATTAATTCTTGAAAATCACCAAGAGACTCCAACATAGGCTGCCAGAGGAGTGAAATGACTTCTGTGGGGTTAAATCACAGTATCACAGTATCACAGGATGTTTGGGATTGGAAGGGACCTCAGAAGATCATCCAGTCCAATCCCCCCATGGAGCAGGAACGCCCAGGTGAGGTCGCACAGGGACATGTCCAGGCGGGTTTTGAATGTCTCCAGGGAAGGAGACTCCACACCCCCCTGGGCAGCCTGTCCAGTGCTCTGGCACCCTCACTGAGAAGAAGTTTCTTCTCAAATTTAAGTGGAACCTCTTGTGTTCCAGCTTGGTCCCATTACCCCTTGTCCTGTCATTGTTTGCCACTGAGAAGAGCCTGGCTCTATCCTCACGGCACTCACCTTTTATATATTTATAGACATTAATAAGGTCCCCCCTTAGCCTCCTCTTCTCCAAACTAGAGAGACCCAGCTCCCTCAGCCTTTCTTCATAAGGGAGGTGCTCCACTCCCTTCATCATCTTTGTTGCCCTACGCTGGACTCTCCTGATATTCTAACTTGGGAAAATATCCCTACGAGCTTGGGCGAACTTCTGCATGAGTGAAATGGAAAGGACAAAACCATGAAATAAAGGAGCTTTGTGCCACCAAACTGGAACTGAAAACGAAGTTCCCGTCCCAGAGGCGCCTGCAGAACCTGTGGCCGGCGGCTGTTCCGCCCAGACAGACCCGCAGGGACGGGCAGGAGCTGTTGGACTGACACCGTAAGTCACAGTCCAGACTCCAGCAGCATTTGCCGCTCCCAGGTTCATAAGCACCATTGCCAGCCCTTGGGATCCCACCAGCAGGTTCGCAACGTTCAGATTGTTTCTCCTTTAAGCCCGAGCCATTATGGGAAAACAACAATTTCTGTTTGGTGGTGGCTCTTCGGGGAAAAACAATGCCCAGCTCCAGCATTTAGTGTTGTGAAAGCACCAAGAAGTCAATTCTCAAAGAGCGACCAAGAGGCGACTCAGAGTAATTCTGTATTGATTCCCCAGGAAGAAACCCCTGTCGTGGGCTTGACTTGTGACTGGGGAACACACACAGATGTCGCTGCTTTAGGATTCAAAGTCTGACATCTAAGCAGCACCCCCAGCCTTCCTGTGCTTCTCAAGCATTAATCTGGCCTAAGCCCGGGAAATGTTCAGCATTTAACACCTTCAGAGGGTTTAGAAAAACCAAAGCCACAAAGTGTTGGTTTTGTTCGCGGAAAGGACTGAAGGGCTAAGGAAGGAGAGAGAAGAAGTGAAGAAAGAAGAGAAAACAAAATGGACATCTGAGCTGTTTAGACCCAGAAAGGACACGGAAAAAGCCACAGGCGAGGTCTGATGAATCTGGGAAAATTACTTTGCTTCGATTATCCACGCAAATAGAAGCAATTGGTTGTTTTTAAAGGCTTGCTTACACGTTTTAAAGGAAAAAACCCCAAATTACCATAAGCGTTACTGTGCATTCCAGCGCTGGCAATGCAGGCAGCCTCACACCTACCTACGCATCAGCTTAAAGACGATTTAACTTGAGGATCAAATAACCATGGGCTGCAGATAAGAACCTGACACACGCTCTCCCGCTCTGTGATTCACCAGCACTGAGTTCCCCGTTCGCCGGCTCCAGCAGCAGCACATCCGCAGTCTCCTGATGGGTGACATACACGACCTGCGGAGAGGATCTTCTGCCACATTCTCACAGCGGCCGCGGCGCCGGGTTTCGTGCAAATATTCTCAGCAAACGCACAAGAACAAAGGGATTCTTTTGCATTAGAAAGACGATCCACAAGCAGAGCGGTTTCTGAGCAATGCTTCTGGAAACTTCCTCCGAGGCGCTGGCAGCGTTTGGCGAGTCCCCTGTTATCACGGGCCCATCACCTGGCTGCTGAGCTCCTGGTCTGGGGTTTGCCTGTAAAATCTTCCACCTCAGACGCCCTTTGGGTTCAGCATTATGGCAGGTGGCAGCATTACAAATGCAACCTATGACTACGGAGTTTATCTGATTACAGCTGCCAGTGCTCTTGCAGGTGAAATGCAGAGTCTAACGTAGGAGGTTAAAAATATCTCCATTCATTATTGACTGCTCACCCAAAGAAACCAGCGCTTTCAAGTACGACTATAAATAAAAATCCCATCAGACCTGCAGCCTGCCCGGTCCCTTCCTGCAGGGATTCCTGCTCTTTGTCCCACTCGGATCTCTTGCAAAGTTCTTGAGCGCTCTGTGAACTCTTCCAGCGCATCTCCTGTCAATATTCATTTCTTTTTACAATGCAAATCACTCCAACTACTTCTGAAAATGCGTTTGCAATTGTACATCCCTCTTCACATTCCAACGGGTGCCTTACAGCTCCTCAGGCCCGCGGCAGGGAGCAAAATTAATGCTGCTGTTTATTCCAGTCTTTATACACCTTAGAGACAGGCACTTAAACTTCATTCCAGGCAGATGGAAAACAAGTTGCTTCATCATAACAAACTATTTTGCCACTCCTCTTCAAAACAGAAACCAAGAAATCTTCAGATGGTGTCTATACAATCAACACGTTCTTATGTATCTAAAGGCAAAGTTCCTTTAAGGGTGCCCCACCTTGTTTTCGATAGAATCGCCTCCTCACCCCGCAGTATCTAAACCCTTTACAGATGTGCTCGGCGTGGGGTGGCTGTGGACTCCAGGTTTGCAGTTTCATGCTTTGCCACCGGACCGTAATTCCCCGGTGCAACTGGTGAACATGGGTTGCAGAGGTTTGTTCTCAAACACAGACAGCATTGCAATGCGTGGCTCCGGAGGGGAGAAGTTTTGGTACAAGTGCTAATGCAAGGTACATTTTCAAGAAAGACACACAAGATGCCTTGGTTAGCAACGGGATGGACTAAATTGTGTGGAAACAAGGATGCAAATAGTTTTGTTTTGATAAACGCTGTGGTTTTGACTCGAAAAAACATCTGCAAAATACCTCTTTCGGCACTGGAGGTGAGGCTACAACTGGAAATTTCTGCCATAAAACACGAGATCCTACGTGTGTCCAGCGAGCACTTGTTGACAGTCCAGTGACAAGGCGTGATTTGTGTGCAGAGATGTGCAGGGGGTGGGCGGAAAGGGAATCACAGCACGGAGCTGGGAAAGAGAGCTGGAAAGTATGAGAGGGGATCTGTGGCCGAGGCACTGACAGTAACTGCAGAGAAAAACGTCCCAGCGCCTTCCCAGTGACGGCAGCAACACGGGTTTGCCCTGGTGAATTCCCCTCCTCGGGCACAAGGGAAGCGCATTGGGAAGAGCGAGGGAGAGAGCAAGAGGAGAAGGGGTGACGGGGCTGAGCGCGTCTGACCGAAAAGCCTGTGAACAGGAACGCCTGTTTGAAGCGGGAGGGGAAAGGAGGAGACTGGGAGGACTCCTCGCTATTTCCATCCAACGGGAATGTCTCCTTTTCTCTCCCGGCTCCCCCAACGACCAGTGCCACATCCTAAGAAGCTGCCACCACATGACAGTCACAAACCCAAGCTGAAGCCAGATTAGCGCCTACCAGCTCAGGGCTCGTCCACAAGGCTGGCAGGCGGCTGTGATGAGACCCACTTCTGGATCTTCCCTTCTCCTCAACACCTTGTCAGCCTCTTGCACAGTCAAGGGGCCTGTTTTCCCTCAGCTTTTCACTCTCAGAAGCCATGTCAGCTGAAGCTCATGATGCTCCAAAGGTCTCTGCCACAAACTGCCGTTCCTATGGATCTGCCTTACGATAAAACCCCTCACAGTACGCACTGGACTGTGCTCTGGCTTTGAGCCTTGGCTTTTTCTTTTGGACCCCCAAACGGCACAGCATCCTGCTCGTGACCCTGCCTGACTGCTTCTTTAGCAGTGCTCTCAGAAGTGTATTTTTGGTGACGTTTTGTTTCAAGTGCATTTGGCACCTTTCCCTCAGCCCTGAGGACACGGGAGTTCAGGCCCTCGGGTGGCTTCAACCAGGGGCTCTGGGCGAGGTGCATGTGCTGCGAGATGGAGAAGGACTCAAAGCACGCAGGCATTGGAAGGGGAGGTGACAGTCACCAAGACCTTGGCCTAAGAGACAGCACAGAGCAGCCACGGGTCCTGCGTGGACGCAAAGCCCTGCAGGGGGGCAGCCGGACAAGGGGCTCAACCGCGGCCAGTGCGGGTGTCCCCACACGGGGACACACCTGCAGCGAACTTACCATTGCCAGCAGGAAAACAAAACACACCCATTCCTGTCCTTTAAGAGGGACACAGAGAAAAACTACTTGCATTCCCACAATATAAGTGGGAAAAACAAGTAACAACTTCTCCACCCTTCTGGAACAGATCAACATTGAACTGTATTTCAAAGGATTCAGTGGGTCCAAGTTATCCCGGAGACATGGGCCTGCATTTGTAACGCAATAAATATTTCATCTGGAAGGGGCACGTACATGGTTTGGATGCACCTGTCCAAGCAAAGTTCAGGAGGTTGAGAGAAACAAGCCCAGAGGAGCGTTTTCTTTGGGGCTGACTGCTGAACTGCTCTTACAGCCCCTGTGGGCTTGTGCTGCTCTCAGAGCAGATCTGCTGCCCCGCAGGACAGCGGCCCCGCGGCATCCCCACCAGCACAGCCGGCCCTCCCGTGGCAGCGCTGCCCCTGCTGCTCGCTGCTGGGCGTGCTGCTAATGCAGTCGCAAAACACACCCCAGCTTAGGCAAGGGATAGACCGAGACGCTACAAGAAGCCTTTTCTAGCACCAAATAACGAGAAATCAACAAGTGTTCTAGCTGGTGCCAATTGTTTTATCATTACAGCTGCCTGCATGCAGAATTCTTGTACGACCACAGGTCAGAAGCTCCTTATTCAGGAGATAACTCCTGTTTGAGGATGCTCAGACCCACGAGTCCCAATCAGAGACAAAAAAAAGCTCAGTTAAAAAAACCCTTGGGGTTATGAAGTCAAGAACTCAGAAGTTAAAAAGCAATAGAATCAATGTACCCTGTGCAACCTTGTTTTGTCCAAATTGTGCATACGCTTTACAATAAACTCTTGAATTACATGATTTATACTGCCTTTTTCAGTAAGATCTCTGCCTCCTCAGTGGCAGAATCAGAACAGCAAAAAGACGAAGGGAAGTGGGGGAATGGGATGGGGAACAAACACAAAAAGAAAAGTTCAGTCCAGACAGTTTAACACATTTGTGAGATCTGACTATAGGACCTTACAGCAGTAAGTGCGGGAAAGCCTCTCAAACAAGCGCTTCCACCAGCCTTCCCAGGAACGTCCTCTGTCTCACTCCAGCTCGTATCTTCTTAAAAGAAGCAAAAAAGTCAGGAACTGCTCCATTTTTATTACTGCTTTTCACTTTCTGTGATGTTTACCAGATTAATTGTACAAGAGTTTGTGGGATGACACACGAGATTCAAGTAAAACCCAAATTCTGAGCCAAATGAAGCTCAACGAAGGCGGGACAATGGGCTCAGCCTTCAGCATCAAGACCGAGACACAAGGAACTGACAGCGCAGGAAAAGCGTTAGTCTGAGAATCCGCTTTGTGATGGTTCTCCCGCAGGTTGCTCTACCTTCAGTCACTGACAAAGAGCAGGACAAGGACAGAATTGGAGTCACAGAGCTGCTACTCACCATGCTCAACTTCTTCTTCTGGGGCCCACAGGCAGTCAGCACCTTGCTGCTTGTGTTCACTTTCAGGACATCTCCACTCGTCGTGCCAAGATGAAAATCACCATCATCGTCTGTCATCTATAAGAAAGCATAAAGAAAAAGAGATCACGGTCTGGATCCTGAGACCCGTGTCCCACGCCTGACACTGGGCTGCATCAACAGCTTTAGTTCAGTGGATTGCCAAGAGTTCACCTGGGGGAACCCAGCCAATGTTTCTGTTCCATCACACGCACAGATCCAGAACACTGCTGAGCGCCAGACACTTTCTAACCAAATCTAGATCATATTTTGAAGCATAAAAATCCGGGTGCCGGAGCCCGTGACCGTAATACGTGCTGCTTCTCTTGAGGAGCATCCAGAACACTCTTTCCCAGAGGCCGTGGGAGTTCAACTGCCATGGCCAATGCTGAGGAACTTCACTGCCGTCACGCGCTTGGGACCAACATTTCCAGCATTATTAGAGAAACTCGTGGTTTTTCTCTAGTCTGTACAGAGTTTCTTAGGTTAGCAAAGTCATCTTGGCTGAAACGTACCTGAACACACACGCTGATTCCTCTCAGTTGCCCCGCGTAGCATTCAGATGGATGGATTGTTTTAGTTGCTGTATCGAGTTCCCACACTCGAATGGTGAAACTATAAGAACAAATAGAGTGGGATCAAATCCACAGATGCAGAAACCTCCAAGTTTTTTCAGTACTACAAGAAGTAAAAAGCCTTCACAAGGCTCCATTATTCTGATCTTTCAATACGGAGAAAAAGAACAATATCAGAGAAGTCTCTTATGGAAACTTTTTCCGGGGAAATCAAAAATCTTAAGGCTTCAGCAAAAACATATGTGAGGACACTTTCAACTCTTTTCTAGTGCAATTTAATTGACGATGTCAGAGACGATGTCATATCTTTAAGCAGAGTCACCCTTACATTTACCAAAGTGCTAAAATTGCAAAGGCGAGCACTCATAAGTGCGAGTGCAGCCAAGAGCATCCAAAGCCGTCCCTGATGTACAGGGAGGTGCAGGCCCTCAACGCGTTTAAACGTCAGCCTGGATATATGGGCGCTGCCGCAAATCCTTGCAAAACGCGACGTTTTGTACGACTTTTGTTACAAGCCAGTGACCAACTGTACATCACATCTGGTGAGGACAGGAGATCATCCAACGACCGGCAAGACATCATTGTTTCGACATTAATTAGCCATTGTTCAGGGGCACTCATTGACTGCTTTTCTTGTGTAAACACTGGCAACTAAATATGTTAAACACTGCACGGGGAATGCTGAGTACAAAATCCTGCTATCAGGAGCAGAAGTGACGCACGTGGGCCCCTGTGTGCTGCTCTGAAAACATATTGTTACATGGAGAACAAGCAGAAATGCCTTAAAGCTACAACCTGACGGGTATTCATGAGTCCATCCAGAGTGAAAAGAAACAACACAAGCACACAGTTGCTTAAGTTTCCTTGTAGTTCAATAAAGACTCTTTGTCAAAGGAAATAGGGCCAGGGGTTCTCTCGCTCTGCTCGTTCCTCTCAACAAACCCTTACTTTCCAGCAGTGACAAACACCTCGTCCCTGCAGCTGGAGCACATGACGACGTTGGCATTGCCGGCGCTGCGCGGCGAGGCCGGGCTCCCGCACACAGCCTCTCTCTTACTGACGTCCCACACCATCACCCTGCAGGAGAAGAAAGCCTTGAAACAGCTTCGCTCTTTGACATTGCTTGGAAGTCAATTACTAAAAAACAAAAGCAAGACAAAGCCTATTGTCCTGCAGTCTGTTCCTACCAGGACACACAACAGAAGTAACTTTGTAGAGATTCTACCCAAGAAAAAACTTGTCACCAAAGTGTGGAATTGCAGTTTACATCCCCTGCTCCTGAAGCAAGGCTACGTGGATTTATCAGATTCCTTCTGCGGAGCACGACTCACATCATACAGAATCACAGAACAGCTTGGGTTGGAGGGACCTTCCCAGCTCCCCAGTGCCCCCCTGCCATGAGCAGGGACATCTTCAGCAGCTCAGGGTGCTCAGATACCCGTCCAGCCTGGCCTGGGATGTCTCCAGGGATGGTTCAGCCACCACCTCTCTGGCCAACCCGGGACAGGCTCTCACCACCCTCCCTGGAAAAACGTCTCAGGCCGCCCATAGAATCTGATTCTTGTCAAAAATCTTGTGCCAAGAAGCGGAAATCCTTACCTGCCGTCGTCCTGGCCTCCCAGGGACACAAGATAAATGCCTCTGGGCGAGAACGAGAGTCCCTCGACTTTGCCCTCGTGCAGCGAGAGCCGAGCAAGTAACTCCTGCTTTGGGAAATCCCAGAGGATGACGTCTGCCTGCGGGGCAAAGCAGAAGGGGGGGATGGCAGAGCATGAGCTGTAACTCGCAGGATCAGGGAGAACAACGTTCTCTGGCAGGAAAGTTGTTAGAAGGAGCCCAGCCCAAGCTTCTCTGCAGCCCTAGGCACCCCTGACACAAAGAGGCTTCAGACTGGGTGCTGTAAGAAGCATTATTCCAGCTGAGCACTTGAGTAGCTCTGCTTCATTTCAGCACCTACATTTACCCTGAGACACTGAGTATTTGACTTAGGTTTTAAAATACTGAAAGCACTAAAACCTGATCCCTTCCAAGTGTCTTGAGGTCTTTCAAATAGGCAAAAATAAAACGAAAAGAACTTCAGAGGTCTGAAAATGCAGGTAGGTACCTGTCAAGGGCTTTTGAAAGTCCTAAGCAGCTCTGGAACTCAGGTCTCACTTGAAATAAACCAGCATTTATTAATTAATGTCTAATGAGATTTTGGCTGCCACACGCCCACAACACTTTGGATAAAAAGGACTGGAACTAAAAATCCCTCAATCCTAGGGAGACTGCTTCATGTTTTACAAAAACATAAAGGCACATCCAGCAATGGAGTAACTACAATTTCCCATTCCCTTCAACATCTTCCCATTGCAGATATTTATTTTCCAACAAAAGAAAAAATAAACGAAAGGTGTTCCCACCACTGGCAAGCCAACTCCAATTTCTCTGGTCAATACTAAGCGGTTAAAATCAGAGCATTACCCACCTTGAATCCAATGCAGGTGACTTGTCCTGAAGCGACGTACATCCCATCCCTGGACACGACAACGCAGGACACGTTATCGGCGTGGCCGTGCAAGAAACTCTTGTTTCGTAGTGCCCAGGTGCTGAATCAGCACCGTACAGCCCAGGGGGTACAGGATGTGCTCCTTGTCGGGGTGGCAGATGAGGCCACAGGGAACATGTCCTGCAAGAGAAACGGGCGAAAGATCCGCTGGCTGCCAACAGTTCAGGGGCTGCAGAAACCACTGGCTCCCCACGGTTTACCTCACAAGGCGAGGGGGGGGAAGGAAAAGAACCTTCCAGTTCTTCCCAGAGCTGTTCAGCAGAACAACCCCGTGTCGAACAGCACGGTCACCCTTGTAATAAGTGATGGCCAAAATTGTTAATGTTGAACAAATCTGTAACAAGCAGTTCCGAGAAATGTTTGTTCATTAAAGCTCCTGGAGATGTTTGTTTGAGGTCTGAGAAGTGTTTGTATGCTTACTTGCTTTGTCCTGCTTGATGTATTTACCTTACAAGGAGATGTTTGTTTGAGTTCTTACTTGCTTTGTCCTGCTTGATGTATTTACCTCATAAGTAACCAAAGTAAGGCGATCGAAACTGGCTACACAGCAGTCAACGCTCACATGATACGAGCCTTCAACATGAGTGAAAAGTTACACCCGGAAGCTGTGGACCAGAGATGGACTATAAGAACCAGAGAACTGAATCAGCTGTGTGCGTGTGCCGCAAGGGAGACTGAGGTCTCTAGGCCGCACCCAGCGCTGTCTTTGCTTATTGCTTGATTAGAAATAAAACTTTTGTTACTTACAAGACTAAGTCAAAATTTATTACAATTTGGTGCCGTGACTCGGATGAAGGATATTCGGCGGCGATCCTTTTTGAGGGAGGCGCCCCGCTTCTTTTTCTAGTGGCCCTTGGAGGATTTTGTCGCCACCCTTCACCGACGAACCTTCTAAATTGCAATAAGCAAAGTAAACGCCGGCAGCCCCTTAAACTTTGTGCACGAAGACCCGAGTGAAGACGCAGGACGCGTGAGTATAGGCCGGATTTCCACTCAGGTTGGGGCTGGGATTCCTGGGGTACGACGACTGAGACGTCCAATTGCGGGCGAAGCGAGTGCGGACCCTCCAGTAGTGCATTTCTCGTAGCCCGCGAGGGAGCGAGTCACGAACGAGGGGAGCGTGTGTGAGTGTGCGTGAGTGTACCCTGGAAGATGGGACAGAAGAAAAGTAGACCTTCTGGTCCCATGGGTGGGGATTCGCAAGCGAAACTTCCATCAATCTCCCAGGATAGTCCACTAGGATTGATGATTAAATATTGGAATGATTACCCCTCTAGACGGGGTAAGAGTAAAACAAAAATGATACACTATTGTATGGTAGTTTGGGGTGGTAAGGAAATTCGTAAGGACCACCTGTTTTGGCCAGTGTTCGGATCCTTTGAGGATTGGATTTGCCAAGCCTTGAACCTTTATGTTAACTCAAAGGAACCATTTAGTCAAGAGGAGAGCGATTATGCACGCTTATGG
Source organism: Columba livia (assembly GCF_036013475.1). Classification (NCBI taxonomy): domain Eukaryota; kingdom Metazoa; phylum Chordata; class Aves; order Columbiformes; family Columbidae; genus Columba; species Columba livia. The sequence goes on along the minus strand of NW_027043001.1, from coordinate 87,910 downwards.
ATAGGGTCAGAGACTAGGATCAATCTGTATCCGTTAAAAGAAAAGGGGGATAAGAGGCACAATAAACAAAGAAACAAGCGGCATGAGGAATTTCCGTAGCACCCCCACCTTATGTGCCGCCGCCACCACCCCCGGTGCCGGCCCCTAGTCCAAGTGCTCCACCGCTGGCACCGAACCTGGAGGAAACGGACCTTAATCAACCCACAGGACCCGTCACCCGTAGTAAGACTAGACAGCAGCAGTACCAGATGACGGGACAATTATATCCGTTGCGAGAAATTGCGATGGGAGGTCCACAGGCGGGAATGGGGTATGTGGTGGTGCCCCTCAATTCTGGAGACGTTAGAGATTTTAAAAAGGAAATGGGGAGTCTATTAGAGGACCCGCTAGGAGTAGCGGAGCGAGTTGATCAATTCTTAGGACCTAATACATATACGTGGGATGAACTGCAAGCAATCATAGGAATATTATTTACTGCCGAAGAGAGGGGAATGATCTGTAGAGCCGGTATGCGAATCTGGGATGAACAGCATCAACAGGGTCCTGCAGCCGACACTAAATGGCCGCTGCAAAGGCCCGACTGGAATAACCAGGACCCATTACACAGGGGTCACATGCAAGATCTGTGGACTATATTAGTCCAGGGTATTAGAGAATCTGTACCGAGGGGGCAGAACATTGGAAAGGTGTTTAGTGAACACCAGAAAAAAGATGAAACGCCCACAGAATGGCTAGAACGGCTTAGAAAGAATTTACAGTTATACTCGGGATTAGATCCCAGTACCCTGGTAGGGGAAGCGTTGTTAAAAACGCAATTTGTAGCAAAATCCTGGACGGATATTCGGAAGAAACTGGAAAAACTTGAGGATTGGCAAAATCGTGGATTAGATGAACTACTAAGGGAAGCTCAGAAAGTGTATGTCAGGAGAGAGGATGAAAAAGAGCAGAGGACTGTACGAATGATGGTTGCGGCAGTCAGAGAAGGTACAGCTCAGAAATCCAAAGATCGAAGGGCAGAGTATAAGGGGCCTAGTCCTAAGATAAGACCCCTTAATAACGAGACTACAATGGAACGGGGTGAGCTGATAGAATGTTTTTACTGTGGAAAGAAAGGGCATATTAAGCGGAACTGTAGGAAGAAAATGGCGGATGAGAAAATGTTTAAAGCGGAATAGGGGTGTCAGGGGCTCTTTTTGCTGGGGACCCAAAAAGGAACAGAGCCCTTGATAAAATTGAAAGTGGGCCCCCAGCAGCAAGAAATTGAATTTCTTGTCGATTCCGGGGCAGAGCGATCTACCATACAAGCCTTGCCCAGGGGATGCAAAATATCCTCCGACACCATGCAAGTAATTGGGGCAAAAGGGGAGCCATTTCGTGTTCCCGTTATAAAGGGGGTAATTATCAAAACCGACTCCAAAATAGGAGTGGGAAATTTGCTTTTAGTTCCAGAAGCTGAATATAATCTCTTGGGGCGGGATTTAATAATCAAATTGGGTATCAATTTAGAAGTAATAGGGAAAGAAATTCGGATAAGATTATGTCCCCTCAAAGTGGAAGACGAGAAAAAAATTAATCCTGAAGTGTGGTATACAGAGGATTCAGTAGGGAAACTGAACATAACGCCCTTTAAAGTTAAAATCTCTAACCCAGAAATACCCATTCGGGTAAGACAATATTCAATATCTGAAGAAGGTCGAAGGGGGTTGAAGCCAGAAATAGAGAGATTGTTAGAAAAAGGCTTGCTTGAACCTTGTATGTCTCCTTTTAACACCCCCATTTTACCTGTAAGAAAAAAAGATGGGAAATGGAGGCTGGTACATGACCTGAGGGAGATAAACAAAAGGACTGTGAGCCGATTTCCTGTAGTAGCTAACCCGCATACCCTCCTGAGTCATCTAAGCCCGGATGATAAGTGGTATAGTGTAATAGACTTAAAGGATGCCTTCTGGGCTTGCCCATTGGATGAGGAAAGTAGAAAATATTTCGCCTTTGAGTGGGAGGACCCAGATACTCATAGAAAACAACAGTTACACTGGACTGTACTTCCCCAGGGGTTTACGGAATCGCCCAACTTATTTGGGCAAGCTTTAGAACAAATTTTACAGGAATATGAACGTAGCCCTGAAGTGGTGCTAATACAGTATGTGGACGATCTATTGTTGGCAGGGCAGGATGAGGAGGGGGTTAGACAAGAGAGTATAAGGTTATTAAATTTCCTTAGTTTACAGGGACTCAAGGTATCAAAAAGTAAACTTCAGTTTGTCGAACAAGAAGTAAAATATCTGGGGCACTATTTAAGCAGGGGGACCAAACACTTAGACCCGGAAAGAATAAAAGGGATCCTGTCATTACCGGCCCCAAAGTCTAAGAGGCAGATAAGACAAATATTAGGACTGACTGGATACTGCAGACATTGGATCGAAAACTATACAAAGAAAGTGAAATTTTTGTACAAAAAACTAACACAGGAAAAATTAGTACAATGGACAGAACAAGATGAGGAACAACTGAACGATATTAAGAAAGAACTGGTGAGTGCCCCTGTGTTAAGTCTACCAGACACACAAAAGCCATTTTATTTATTTACTAATGTGGACTCAGGAACTGCATATGGAGTATTAGCGCAGGAGTGGGCTGGACATAAAAAACCAGTAGCCTACCTATCCAAATTGTTGGACCCCGTTAGTAGGGGTTGGCCTACATGTTTACAGGCAATAGTATCAGCTGCACTATTAGTGGAAGAAACGCAGAAAATAACATTTGGAGGGGATCTGCATGTATTAACACCGCACAATATACGAGGGGTGCTGCAACAAAAATCCGAAAAATGGATAACGGATTCTAGGTTATTAAAATATGAAGCTATTCTAATTGAATCCCCAAAATTGACTTTGGAAAGCACCTCTTTACAGAACCCTGCACAATTCCTATACGGAGAACCTAGTGTAGAATTGACACATAATTGTTTGCAAGTAATTGAAGAACAAACCAAAATAAGACCTGATCTAGAAAAGGAAGAGTTATCAGAAGGAGAAAAATTATTTGTAGATGGCTCCTCCCGGGTGGTGGAAGGAAAGCGAAAGTCAGGATATGCAATAATAAATGGGAAAACTCATGAAGTCCTAGAATCAGGACCACTAAACCCTGGATGGTCTGCACAAGCTTGCGAATTATATGCTGTTCTAAGAGCCTTGCAATTAATTGGCACGGGTAGCGGGACTATATACACAGACTCAAAGTATGCATTTGGAGTAGTACATACATTTGGCAAAATATGGGAAGAACGAGGACTGATAAATTCACAAGGAAAAAATCTAATACATCAAGGACTGATTATACAAATCTTGCAAGAAATAAGAAAACCTAGAGCAATAGCAGTGGTTCATGTAAAGGGGCACCAGAAAGGTCTGAATCCCATTATTAGGGGAAATAACCTTGCAGACGAAGAAGCAAGAAAGGCGGCCTTATTAAATCTTAAGAGATTGACTTGTGAGATTCCAGACCCAAAGGAACTAAGAAAAGACTGCCCAAACTGTGGGCAAGGGACGATGTGGGAAAATGATTACCCTTGCTATGAATGTTGGAAAGAATTTAATGTAGACGCCATTCCATGCACCTGCCTAGGCCTAAGAGATAAATGGTGTCCCAGTCATCTGGGCATATACGTTTTTAGCACTGTAGAACAAGAGAAGCTTGCTAAATTAGGAGCAAAGCAGCAAGGCAAACAGTGGAAGCTAAAAGATGGGAGGGAAGTAGTTCCAAAAGTAACTGCAATTAGTATAATGAACAGATTACATGATATCACACATTGGGGAACGCAGGCATTAGTAGATCAATTTGCTACAAAGTATGCTTGTGTAGGAGCATACAATATAGCAAAACGAATTGTTGAAAAGTGCCTCACCTGTCAGCGAGTGAATAAACAGCAAATAAAGAAACGAGTTCCCGGTGGGAGGGAACTCACATTTCGACCGTTCTCAAAAGTACAAATTGATTTTACAGAACTACCCAAGGGCGGACGTTACCGTTATTTGTTGGTGCTAGTAGACCACCTTACACACTTTGTGGAGGCATTCCCAACAGCTAGAGCTACTGCACGTACAGTAGCAAAAATACTGTTAGAAGAAATAATTCCCCGATGTGGAATAATTGAAGCCATTGATTCCGACCGGGGCCCACACTTTGCATCAAAGATTATTACAGAGACCTTCCAGGCACTAGGTACCAATTGGCAATATCATACTCCATGGCATCCACAAAGTTCAGGAAGAGTAGAACGAATGAATGGAGAGATAAAGAAACAACTAACAAAACTGATGATAGAAACCAAAATGTCATGGGTAAAGTGTTTGCCCTTAGCACTATTAAATATAAGAACGCAGCCGAGAACAGACCTCGGGATCTCACCTTTCGAGATGTTATATGGTATGCCCTATGATTTAGAAATACCACAGGACCACCCAGAAATAAAGGATTTCCAAATAAAGAATTATCTAATACAGTTATTAAAGCGAAGAAAATACCTTTGGGAAAAAGGATTAGTGGTACAACGACCGCCCTTAGACATAAAAATACATACTCTAGAACCTGGAGATAAAGTGCTTATAAAGACCTGGAAGGAGGCATCACTAACCCCTCGATGGGAGGGACCTTATGTTGTTTTACTCACTACAGAAACAGCTATTCGGACCGCTGAGAAGGGGTGGACACACGCCAGTCGAGTGAAAGGCCCGATCAAGACCAACACGTGGACTGCAGAATCCACAGAGGACCCTTTAAGGATTAAACTGAGGAAGCAATAAATGGACTTGGACTTACCAACCTGTATCGTGCAAGTACAGAAAAACGATAAAGCTGATTATAAATACCCTATTTGTAAGGATTATAACGTTAAATGTGATAACATAGGTTGCAACTGTTATCCGTTTGTATGCTTTAAATGCACAGTGTGTCAGGAAAAACTGGTGGTTGCATTGCCTAGACGGTATTCCCCCTCGAGGAACTTGTAATCAGTGTTATTCAATTGAACAAGAAATTACTGAATTAGCATTAAAACTTAAAGTCTTACGAGAAGAAATCGAGACCAAAGATCCTAGTTGGTGGAACATATATGTCTATGGAGTACGACCTGAACGGTTTTGTTTCCACCATAATGAGCCAACTCCTCTGAAATTACAGATAGTAAAAGTGTGCTGTCGAACCACTGTAAAAGAAATAACGTGCCATTCCCCCTTGGTAAAAAGCTGCAACTGGGAAGCTTACAAGCGACGGTGCAGTTGCCGGAAACATTCGGGGCCTCCTGAAGAATATTCTTGCTGCCGAGAAGATGGTTTACCCCGTGGCTCGAAGCAACCGAGTCGACGGGTGAGGCAGAGGAATAACACAAAGTGGGGGCAGAAACCCGAATGGAATTGTGCAGCAATGTTGGGAGAACTACCCCAGTGCTAGGCAGCACAACAAATTGCAAAATCAAAGCAAGCTGAACCTAGGCAAATGCAACGCCACCTGGTATGCTGTATTAATATTATTACTAATGGCCAGTAATAGGGAGTCAGCACATAGACCATACAAATGGACCCTAATTCAGATAGAAGAAAGCCGAGTGATTAAAGAGAATATTACAGTAGGATCCCATAGTTTTTCTGTAACCCTTTGTCAGTTAGCACCTATACAACCATGCTTAGATCAAAAAGGTTATTATGTTTGTCCCTCTTCCAATCCAGGGAAGAGTTACTGCAACTATCCTAATGAGTATTATTGTGCATATTGGGGTTGTGAGACAATTGCTTCAGACTGGAAACCGGTTGTGCGAGATAAGTTTTTGAATATAACCTGGGGGCCCAGCGGTTGCCAACCTCCTAAGTGAGACTCAACCGGAGGTACAATAAACCCAGGTAGTTGTACACATTTGACACTCACAGCCCTGCAACCAGAGCACCAAGGATGGACACTAGGAAAAATTTGGGGAGTCAGATATTGGGAACCAGGAAAGGATCGAGGAGGGCTCATAAAAATCCAGAAAGAACCTGCGCCTGAAGAAAGAGCCCAACCAATAGGTCCCAATGTAGTAATAACCGAAGAATTAGAAATTAACAAGACAATAACAGATGGTCTTGAAAACACACAAGACTCTAATACTAACGAAAATTCACTTTGGACCCTAATGAATGCAAGTTATCAGGTTATCAACAGGACCTATCCAAATTTAACGCTAGAATGTTGGTTGTGTTTTGATCCAAAACCGCCATACTTTGAGGCCATTGGGCTCGGAGCAACACCTAAACTTGCCAATGGAACAAATCCTGACTCTTGTAAATGGAGTAATGAGACCCAGGGAATCTCATTGCAGCAAGTGCGGGGTAAGGGGATATGCATTGGTAAGGTACCCCCTGAAAAACAACACCTATGCATGAACAGAACACGCACCGGTCAACGGATAACAAGAATTAGGAGGCCCAGCGATTGGATAATACCAGTTAATAACTCTAAGTGGATATGTTCAAAAAGCGGGCTCACCCTGTGTTTCCATGAAATATATAAAACTATTAGAAGAGTTTTGCATACAAGTGGTAGTTATTCCTAAAATTACCTATCACCCAAAGGGATATGAAGAAATCGTGGTAACTCACCAGTTAGTAAAAAGAGAACCAGTTACTGCCATAACTGTAGGCGCCCTACTAGCCCTTAGTGCGGCGGGTGCAGGAACCGGCATCGCCTCAATAGTAAGTCAGAACCACCAATTTGCAGCACTAAGGGTGGCCGTTGATGAAGACCTGTTAAGGATAGAGCAATCTATAAGTGCGCTAGAAAAAATCGGTAAGATCTCTGTCTGAAGTAGTCTTACAGAACCGACGAGGTTTGGACCTACTATTTCTTAAGGAAGGAGGACTTTGTGCGGCTTTAAGGGAAGAGTGTTGTGTATATGCCGATCACACAGGACTAGTAAGAGACACAATGAATAAACTACGAGAAAATATAGAAAAACGAAAAAAAGAATATGAATCTCGGCAGAGCTGGTATGAGAACTGGTTCAGACAATCACCCTGGCTTACAACCCTCCTATCCACTATAGCAGGACCACTGATTCTTTTAATCCTAGTATTAACATTCGGACCTTGTATCTTAAATAAAGTAATAGCGATCGTGAAAGGCAGACTAGAAGCCGCTCACTTGATGTTGATTGAGGCAAAATATGAGAAATTGCATGATCAAAACGACACCGAATTATTAGTATTAAGTGGTCAAGAGTTGCAACGCTTTAACGAACAAAAAAAGTAACAAAATAGAAAAGGGGGAAATTGTAACAAGCGGTTCCGAGAAATGTTTGTTCATTAAAGCTCCTGGAGATGTTTGTTTGAGGTCTGAGAAGTGTTTGTATGCTTACTTGCTTTGTCCTGCTTGATGTATTTACCTTACAAGGAGATGTTTGTTTGAGTTCTTACTTGCTTTGTCCTGCTTGATGTATTTACCTCATAAGTAACCAAAGTAAGGCGATCGAAACTGGCTACACAGCAGTCAACGCTCACATGATACGAGCCTTCAACATGAGTGAAAAGTTACACCCGGAAGCTGTGGACCAGAGATGGACTATAAGAACCAGAGAACTGAATCAGCTGTGTGCGTGTGCCGCAAGGGAGACTGAGGTCTCTAGGCCGCACCCAGCGCTGTCTTTGCTTATTGCTTGATTAGAAATAAAACTTCTGTTACTTACAAGACTAAGTCAAAATTTATTACAAATCGAGTAGGATTCAATTATATTATGCATATTGTTGTAAGCAGTAACTGCGCTTGTGCAAGTTTGATTATGTTTTGTAGAACCTTGTAGTAGTAGTTAAGCCAATGCCTGGATTGCCTGGATGGTGCCACAGGTAACAGGACTCCCGGATGGTGCCACAGGTAACAGGACTCCCGGATGGTGCCACAGGTAACAGGACTCCCGGATGGTGCCACAGGTAACAGGACTCCCGGATGGTGCCACAGGTAACAAAGTTCCAGAGACGGAAATTCCCAGCGTGTGAACGAGCGTATAACATATATAAGCACACACGAAAAGTTGAGTGGTGTGCCTGTTGGCGGAACTGAGCTTCCCCCGGTCACCCAGCGCTGTTTTGCCTAATTACCGCTTGCTAAATGAAATCGATTGATTGACTCAGAATCGATTTATTGGCTCTTATTTATAACAAATGTGATCTGTGTGTGGCGCAGGAGCTTCCCGTCCACTTGCTCCTCCATTCAGTCAGGTGCTGCAAGAGAGGGACAGAGAAAGAAACAGTTAGGACCGGATTAACAACCTCGTCATCCCTGTCCCCAAACCTGCAGGCGGCCTAGGAGGCCTGATCTAAGTTTGGCTCTTCTCCCTCTCTTTGCTGGAATACTTCACTGCACAAATTTCTGTCATGAACACTCTCTGAACCAACCTGATGTGTTCATAGTTCCCAGCCCAGCGTCCATTCCTCAAGGTACCTCAGCATTTCCCTTTGAAACCACACCTGAGTGCCATCCCGTCCTGAGCTACCTCAGCATTGCCCACTGCAGCCTCCCCGACGCCATCTCCTCCCTGAGCTCCCTCAGCCTTTCCCGCCAAAGCCTCCCCGATGTCCCCCCCTCCCTGAGGTCCCTCAGCCTTTCCCGCCAAAGCCTCCCCGATGTCACCCCTCCGTGAGCTCCCTCAGCCTTTCCCGCCAAAGCCTCCCCGATGTCACCCCTCCCTGAGCTCCCTCAGCCTTTCCCGCCAAAGCCTCCCCGATGTCCCCCCCTCCCTGAGCTCCCTCAGCCTTTCCCGCCCAAGCTCCTTCCGCGCCGTCCCGCCCTCAGGCTCCTCCGCCGCTCCCGCCGCTCCCCCCGTTCCCGGCCCCTCCCCGCGGCAGCGCCGCCCCCGCCCCTCGCGCCCCCTGGCGCCCCCACGGCGGCCCCGGCCCCGCCTGCGCCGCTCCCGACCCGGCGCTGCCACCTCCCGCTCGCTTTCCTCCCTCTGCCCTGCGGCACCGCGGGCTCCCCCCTCCGCCCCACGGCCCCGCCCGAGCCCCGCGCAGCGCTCAGCCCGGGGCTCCCTTCCCTCACAGCCGCCCGCGTGTTTCCCCCTGGCCCCTTGCCCGGCCCGGGGCCGCGCTCTTGCGGCTGGCTGCCCCTCGCCTTCCTCCTGCCGAACCCAGCCCGTCCCTCCCCCTCCAGCCTCCCCCCTCAGCCGGGACCGGGGCGGCCCCGTCCAGTCTCCCCGCTGTCCGCCCGCCCCTCGCTCACCGCCGGCCCCGCCGCTCCTCGCGCGCTGCTCCCGCCGCCGCACCGGCGGCACGCGCTCCTCGGCCCGCGCGCTTCTGCAGCGTGGCCCCGCCCATCCCGCGCAGGAGCCAATCCCGTCCGCGCCCGCCACCGGGCCCCGCCCCCCCTCCCGGCCCGGAGCCGCCGGCGGCCGCAGAGCGGCGCTGTCCGCCCGCAGCGCGGCCCCGGCCCCGGCGGGTCAGCGGCAGCGGGGCCGGGAGCGCTCGGGCTGCGCCCGCCCGGGACGGCCCGGGACCGAGGGCTCCGCCGCTGCAGCCCGTTTCGTGCCGTTTGCACCCCGGCTTACACGGCTGCAGCCTTCCTGCTGCTGCAGCTCACACATCTTTCTTCCTTCTAACCGCACAGCAGGTCACACTCACAAACGTTCCGTGCTCGCTGGCATAAGAACACCTGCAGAAGAACCTACAAACATTACACAGATATACCACCGACCACAGCTTTCTGAGCTTTCAGGTTAAAGTTCCTGCAGATACCCATGTTTCAATCAAACAGACACCACCAGCAGAGCTGCTGCCTCTGCCGTCTTTGCTCAGAAACAGTGACAACACCAGAAAACACATTGGCAGCCGGTGCTTTGACCAGTGAAGGTGGGATCTACAAAAGTCTGATTGAACCAAACAGCCTGAGGTCTTTATCAAGCTGCACATCTGCCAGGAATGCTGAAATGCAAGAATTTACTCCTGCACTATTCCACAATGGAACAGCCGCTTCATATCAAAATCATCTCAAAACTCCAAACCGGTAGATTAAAAAGCTGTCACTAGGTATTAGAAGACCACTGCAAGACCTTGTTGCTTTTGAGTTAAATAATAATTTTTCAATAAACCAAAAGCCAAACAATTTCTGCAGTCATCCTCCTGTTCATTCATGAGCACTGCAGCAAACAGTTGTTATATAACGTGTCAACAGAGGAAATTGAAAAACCCCAAAAAAAACTCACTGTATCTAATGGTGTATCTACGATGCTGTATCTGGGATGCTGTATCTGGGATGCTGTATCTAGGATGCCGTAACTGGGATTCTGTATTGGGGATCCTGTATCTGGGATGCTGTATCTAGGATGCAATATCTATGATGCTGTATCTATGATGATGTATCTGGGATTCTGTATCTGGGATGCTTTATCTAGGATGCTGTATCTAGGATGCCGTATCTGGGATTCTGTATTGGGGATCCTGTATCTGGGATGCTGAATCTAAGATGCAATATCTATGATGCTGTATCTATGATGCTGTATCTAGGATGCTGTATCTGAGATGCTGTATCTAAGATGCTGTATCTGGGATGCTGTATCTAGGATGCTTTATCTAGGATGTGATATATATGATGCTGTATCTAGGATGCTGTAACTGAGATGCTGTATCTGGGATGGTATATCTAGGATGCTGTATCTATGATGCAGTATCTGGGATGCTGTATCTGGGATGCTGTATCTAGGATGCTGTATCTAGGATGCTGTATCTGGGATGCTGTATCTCGGATGCTGTATCTATGATGCTGTATATGGGATGCTGTATCTGGGATTCTGTATCTGGGATTCTGTATCTAGGATGCTGTATCTAGGATGCTGTATCTGGGATGCTGTATCTGCGACGCTGAATCTAGGATGCTGTATCTGGGATGGTGTATTGGGGATCCTCTATGTGGGATGCTGTATCTAGGATGCTCTATCTGGGATGCTGTATCTCGGATGCTGTATCTATGATGCTGTATATGGGATGCTGTATCTGGGATTCTGTATCTGGGATTCTATATCTGGGATGCTGTATCTAGGATGCTGTATCTAGGATGCTGTATCTGAGATGCTGTATCTAGGGTGCTGTATCTGGGATGCTGTATCTATGATGCTGTATGTGGGATGCTGTATCTAGGGTGCTGTATCTAGGACGCAATAACTGTGATGCTGTATCTGAGATGCTGTATCTCAGATGCTGTATCTGGGATGCTGTATCTAGGATGCTGTATCTCGGATGCTGTATCTAGGATGCTGTATCTGGGATGATGTATCTGGGATGCTGTATCTATGATGCTGTATCTAGGATGCTGTATCTGGGATGCTGTATCTGGGATGCTGTATCTGGGATGCTGTATCTGGGATTCTGTATCTAGGATGCTGTATCTATGATGCTGTATCTGGGTTGCTGTGTCTGGGATGCTGTATGGGATGCTGTATCTAGGATGCTGTATCTGGGATGCTGTATCTAGGATGCTGTATCTATGATGCTGTATCTGGGATGCGGTATCTGGGATGCTGTATCTAGGATGCTGTATCTGGGATGGTGTATTGGGGATCCTTCATCTGGGATGCTATATCTGTGATGCTGTATCTTGGATGCTGTCTCTAGGATGCTTTATCTAGGATGCTGTATATGGGATTCTGTATTGGGGATACTATATCTGCGATGCTGTATCTAAGATGCTGTATCTAGGATGCTGTATCTGGGATGCTGTATCTGGGATGCTGTATCTAGGATGGTGTATCTGGGATGCTGTATCTGGGATGCTGTATCTAGGATGGTGTATCTGGGATGCAATATCTATGATGCTGTACCTGGGATGCTGTATCTAGGATGCTGTATCAATGATGCTGTATCTGGGATGGTGTATCTGGGATGCTGTATCTAGAATGCTGTATCTAGGATGCTGTATCTGGGATGCTGTACCTGGGATGCTGTATCTAGGATGCTGTATCTATTATGCTGTATCTAGGATGCTGTATCTGGGATGCTGCATCTGGGATTCTGTATCTGGGATGCTGTATCTAGGATGCTGTATCTGGGATGCTGTATCTAGGATGCTGTATCTATTATGCTGTATCTAGGATGCTGTATCTGGGATTCTGTATTGGGGATCCTGTATCTGGGATGGTGTGTCTAGGATGCTGTATCTAGGATGCTGTATCTGGGATGCTGTATCTGGGATGCGGTATCTGGGATGCAGTATCTAGGATGCTGCATCCAGGATGCTGTATCTAGGATGCTGTATCTGGGATGCTGTATCTGGGATGCTGTATCTGGGATGCTGTATCTAGGATGCTGTATATGGTCTATTGTATCTAGGATGCTGTATCTAGGATGCAATATCTACGATGCTATATCTAGGATGCTGTATCTGGGGTGTTGTATCTGCGATGCTGTATCTATGATGCTGTCTCTAGGATGCTTTATCTCGGATGCTGTATCTAGAATGCTGTATCTGAGATGCTGTATCTAGCGTGCTGTATCTATTATGCTGTATCTAGGATGCTGTATCTGGGATGCTGTATCTGGGATTCTGTATCTGGGATGCTGTATCTAGGATGCTGTATATGGGATGCTGTATGTAGGATGCTGTATCTGGGAATCTGTATAGGGGATCCTGTATCTGGGATGCTGTGTCTAGGATGCTGTATCTATGATGCTGTATCTATGATGCTGTATCTGGGCTGCTGTATCCAGGATGCTATATCTAGGATGCTGTATCTAGGATGCTGTATCTGGGATGCTGTTTCTGGGATGCTGTATCTAGGATGCTGTATATGGTCTATTGTATCTAGGAGGCTGTATCTGGGATGCAATATCTATGATGCTGTATCTGGGATGCTATATCTGGGATTCTGTACCTAGGATGCTGTATCTAGGATGCTGTATCTGGGATGCTGTATCTAGGATGCTGCATCTGGGGTGCTGTATCTAGGATGCTGTATCTATGATGCTGTGTCTATGATGCTGTATCTGGGATGCTGTATCAGGGATGCTGTATCTAGGATGCTGCATCTAGGATTCTGTATCTAGGATGCTGTATCTATGATGCTGTGTCTGGGATGCTGTATCTGCGATGCTGTATCTAGAATCCTGTATCTATGATGCTGTATCTGGGATGCGGTATCTGGGATGCTGTATCTAGGATGCTGTATCCGGCATGGTGTATTGGGGACCCTCTATCTGGGATGCTGCATCTAGGATGCTATATCTAGGATACTGTATCTGGGGTGTTGTATCTGGGATGCTGTATCTAGGATGCTGTCTCTAGGATGCTGTATCTGGGATGCTGTATCTAGGATGCTGTATCTAGAATGCTGTATCTGAGATGCTGTACTTAGCATGCTGTATCTGGGATGCTGTATCTAGGATGCTGTATCTATTATGCAATATCTATGATGCTGTATCTATGATGCTGTATCTGGGATGCTGTATCTAGGATGCAATATCTGTGATGCTATATCTGTGATGCTGTATCTGGGATGCTGTATCAAGGATGCTGTATCTAGGAAGCTGTATCTGGAATGCAATATCTATGATGCAATATCTATATCTATATATCTATATGATGCAATATCTATAATATCTATCTGGGATGCTGTATCTGGGATGCTGTATCTAGGATGCTGTATCTGGGATGCTGTATCTGTGATGCTATATCTGGGATGCTCTATCTAGGATGCTGTATCTAGGATGCTGTATCTGGGATGCTGTATCTAGGATGCCATATCTGGGATTCTGTATTGGGGATCCTGTATCTGGGATGCTGAATCTAAGATGCAATATCTATGATGCTGTATCTATGATGCTGTATCTAGGATGCTGTATCTGAGATGCTGTATCTAAGATGCTGTATCTGGGATGCTGTATCTAGGATGCTTTATCTAGGATGTGATATCTATGATGCTGTATCTAGGATGCTGTAACTGAGATGCTGTATCTGGGATGGTATATCTAGGATGCTGTATCTATGATGCAGTATCTGGGATGCTGTATCTCGGATGCTGTATCTATGATGCTGTATATGGGATGCTGTATCTGGGATTCTGTATCTGGGATTCTGTATCTAGGATGCTGTATCTAGGATGCTGTATCTGGGATGCTGTATCTGCGACGCTGTATATAGGATGCTGTATCTGGGATGGTGTATTGGGGATCCTCTATGTGGGATGCTTTATCTAGGATGCTCTATCTGGGATGCTGTATCTCGGATGCTGTATCTATGATGCTGTATATGGGATGCTGTATCTGGGATTCTGTATCTGGGATTCTATATCTGGGATGCTGTATCTAGGATGCTGTATCTAGGATGCTGTATCTGAGATGCTGTATCTAGGGTGCTGTATCTGGGATGCTGTATCTATGATGCTGTATCTGGGATGCTGTATCTAGGGTGCTGTATCTAGGACGCAATATCTGTGATGCTGTATATGGGATGCTGTATCTCAGATGCTGTATCTGGGATGCTGTATCTAGGATGCTGTATCTCGGATGCTGTATCTAGGATGCTGTATCTGGGATGATGTATCTGGGATGCTGTATCTATGATGCTGTATCTAGGATGCTGTATCTGGGATGCTGTATCTGGGATGCTGTATCTGGGATGCTGTATCTAGGATGCTGTATCTGGGCTAATGTATCTAGGATGCTGTATCTAGGATGCAATATCTATGATGCTGTATCTGGGATGCTGTATCCGGGATGCTTTATCTGGCATGCTGTATCTAGGATGCTGTATCTATGATGCTGTATCTGGGATGCTGTATCTGGGATTCTGTATCTAGGATGCTGTATCTATGATGCTGTATCTGGGGTGCTGTATCTGGGATGCTGTATGGGATGCTGTATCTAGGATGCTGTATCTGGGATGCTGTATCTAGGATGCTGTATCTATGATGCTGTGTCTGGGATGCGGTATCTGGGATGCTGTATCTAGGATGCTGTATCTGGGATGCTGTATCTGGGATGCTGTATCTGGCATGCTGTATCTAGGATGCTGTATCTTGGATGCTGTCTCTAGGATGCTTTATCTAGGATGCTGTATATGGGATTCTGTATTGGGGATACTATATCTGCGATGCTGTATCTAAGATGCTGTATCTAGGATGCTGTATCTGGGATGCTGTGTCTGGGATGCTGTATCTAGGATGGTGTATCTGGGATGCTGTATCTGGGATGCTGTATCTAGGATGGTGTATCTGGGATGCAATATCTATGATGCTGTACCTGGGATGCTGTATCTAGGATGCTGTATCAATGATGCTGTATCTGGGATGGTGTATCTGGGATGCTGTATCTAGAATGCTGTATCTAGGATGCTGTATCTGGGATGCTGTACCTGGGATGCTGTATCTAGGATGCTGTATCTATTATGCTGTATCTAGGATGCTGTATCTGGGATGCTGCATCTGGGATTCTGTATCTGGGATGCTGTATCTAGGATGCTGTATCTGGGATGCTGTATCTAGGATGCTGTATCTATTATGCTGTATCTAGGATGCTGTATCTGGGATTCTGTATTGGGGATCCTGTATCTGGGATGGTGTGTCTAGGATGCTGTATCTAGGATTCTGTATCTGGGATGCTGTATCTGGGATGCGGTATCTGGGATGCGGTATCTAGGATGCTGCATCCAGGATGCTGTATCTAGGATGCTGTATCTGGGATGCTGTATCTGGGATGCTGTATCTGGGATGCTGTATCTAGGATGCTGTATATGGTCTATTGTATCTAGGATGCTGTATCTAGGATGCAATATCTATGATGCTATATCTAGGATGCTGTATCTGGGGTGTTGTATCTGCGATGCTGTATCTATGATGCTGTCTCTAGGATGCTTTATCTCGGATGCTGTATCTAGAATGCTGTATCTGAGATGCTGTATCTAGCGTGCTGTATCTATTATGCTGTATCTAGGATGCTGTATCTGGGATGCTGTATCTGGGATTCTGTATCTGGGATGCTGTATCTAGGATGCTGTATATGGGATGCTGTATGTAGGATGCTGTATCTGGGAATCTGTATAGGGGATCCTGTATCTGGGATGCTGTGTCTAGGATGCTGTATCTATGATGCTGTATCTATGATGCTGTATCTGGGCTGCTGTATCCAGGATGTTATATCTAGGATGCTGTATCTAGGATGCTGTATCTGGGATGCTGTTTCTGGGATGCTGTATCTAGGATGCTGTATATGGTCTATTGTATCTAGGAGGCTGTATCTGGGATGCAATATCTATGATGCTGTATCTGGGATGCTATATCTGGGATTCTGTACCTAGGATGCTGTATCTAGGATGCTGTATCTGGGATGCTGTATCTAGGATGCTGCATCTGGGGTGCTGTATCTAGGATGCTGTATCTATGATGCTGTGTCTATGATGCTGTATCTGGGATGCTGTATCAGGGATGCTGTATCTAGGATGCTGCATCTAGGATTCTGTATCTAGGATGCTGTATCTATGATGCTGTGTCTGGGATGCTGTATCTGCGATGCTGTATCTAGAATCCTGTATCTATGATGCTGTATCTGGGATGCGGTATCTGGGATGCTGTATCTAGGATGCTGTATCCGGCATGGTGTATTGGGGACCCTCTATCTGGGATGCTGCATCTAGGATGCTATATCTAGGATACTGTATTTGGGGTGTTGTATCTGGGATGCTGTATCTAGGATGCTGTCTCTAGGATGCTGTATCTGGGATGCTGTATCTAGGATGCTGTATCTAGAATGCTGTATCTGAGATGCTGTACTTAGCATGCTGTATCTGGGATGCTGTATCTAGGATGCTGTATCTATTATGCAATATCTATGATGCTGTATCTATGATGCTGTATCTGGGATGCTGTATCTAGGATGCAATATCTGTGATGCTATATCTGTGATGCTGTATCTGGGATGCTGTATCAAGGATGCTGTATCTAGGAAGCTGTATCTGGAATGCAATATCTATGATGCTGTATCTGGGATGCTGTATCTGGGATGCTGTATCTAGGATGCTGTATCTGGGATGCTGTATCTGTGATGCTGTATCTGGGATGCTCTATCTAGGATGCTGTATCTAGGATGCTGTATCTGGGATGCTGTATCTAGGATGCTGTATCTGGGATGCTGTATCTGGGATGCTGTATCTAGGATGCTGTACCTGGGATGCTGTATCTAGGATGCTGTACCTAGGATTCTGTATCTGGGATGCAATATCTATGAAGCTGTACCTAGGATGCTTTATCTATGATGCTGTATCTGGGATGCTGTATCTGGGATGCTGTATCTAGGATGCTGTATCTGGGATTTTGTATTGGGGATCCTGTTTCTGGGATGCTTTATCTAAGAAGCTGTATCTAGGATGCAATATCTATGATGCTGTATCTGGGATGCTGTATCTGGGATTCTGTATCTAGAATGCTGTATCTGGGATGCTGTATCTGGGATGCTGTACCTGGGGTGCTGTATCTAGGGTGCTGTATCTAGGATGCTATATCTAGGATGCTGTGTCTATGATGCTGTATTTGGGATGCAGTATCTGGGATGCTGTATACGGGATGCTGTATCTGGGATTCTGTACCTGGGATGCTGTATCTAGGATGCTGTATCTAAGATGCTGTATCTATGATGCTGTATCTGGGCTGCTGTATCTATGATGCTGTATCTAGGATGCTGTATCTGGGATTCTGTATTGGGGATCCTATATCTGGGATGCTGTATCTGGGATGCTGTATCTAGGATGCTGTATCTGCGATGCTGTATCTGGGATGCTGTATCTAGGATGCTGTATCTGGTATGTTGTATCTCGGGTGCTGTATCTGGGATGCTGTATCTGGGATGCTGTATCTAGGATGCCGTATCTGCGATTCTGTATTGGGGATCCTGTATCTGGGATGCTGTATCTAGGATGCAATATCTATGATGCTGTATCTATGATGCTGTATAAAGGATGCTGTATCTGAGATGCTGTATCTAGGATACTGTATCTGGGATGCTGTATCTAGGATGCTGTATCTAGGATGCAATATCTATGATGCTGTATCTAGGATGCTGTCTCTAGGATGCTGTATCTGAGATGCTGAATCTGGGATGCTGTATTTAGGATGCTGTATCTATGATGCTGTATGTGGTATTCTGTATCTAGGATGCTGTATCTATGATGCTGTATTTGGGATGCTGTATCTGGGATGCTGTACCTGGGGTGCTGTATCTAGGGTGCTGTATCTAGGATGCTATATCTAGGATGCTGTGTCTATGATGCTGTATTTGGGATGCAGTATCTGGGCTGCTGTATACGGGATGCTGTATCTGGGATTCTGTACCTGGGATGCTGTATCTAGGATGCTGTATCTAAGATGCTGTATCTATGATGCTGTATCTGGGCTGCTGTATCTATGATGCTGTATCTAGGATGCTGTATCTGGGATTCTGTATTGGGGATCCTATATCTGGGATGCTGTATCTGGGATGCTGTATCTAGGATGCTGTATCTGCGATGCTGTATCTGGGATGCTGTATCTAGGATGCTGTATCTGGTATGTTGTATCTCGGGTGCTGTATCTGGGATGCTGTATCTGGGATGCTGTATCTAGGATGCCGTATCTGCGATTCTGTATTGGGGATCCTGTATCTGGGATGCTGTATCTAGGATGCAATATCTATGATGCTGTATCTATGATGCTGTATAAAGGATGCTGTATCTGAGATGCTGTATCTAGGATACTGTATCTGGGATGCTGTATCTAGGATGCTGTATCTAGGATGCAATATCTATGATGCTGTATCTAGGATGCTGTCTCTAGGATGCTGTATCTGAGATGCTGAATCTGGGATGCTGTATTTAGGATGCTGTATCTATGATGCTGTATGTGGTATTCTGTATCTAGGATGCTGTATCTATGATGCTGTATTTGGGATGCTGTATCTGGGATGCTGTATCTAGGATGCTGTATCTAGGATGCTGTATCTGGGATGCTGTATCTGGGATGCTGTATCTAAGATGCTGTATCTAGGATGCTGTATCTGGGATGCTGTATCTAGGATGCTGTATCTATTATGCTGTATCTAGGATGCTGTATCTGGGATTCTGTATTGGGGATCCTGTATCTGGGATGCTGTGTCTAGGATGCTGTATCTAGAATGCTCTATCTATGATGCTGTATCTGGGCTGCTGTATCCAGGATGCTATATCTAGGATGCTGTATCTAGGATGCTGTATCTGGGATGCTGTTTCTGGGATGCTGTATCTAGGATGCTGTATATGGTCTATTGTATCTAGGGTGCTGTATCTGGGATGCAATATCTATGATGCTGTATCTGGGATGCTATATCTGGGATTCTGTACCTATGATGCTGTATCTAGGATGCTGTATCTATGATGCTGTGTCTGGGATGCTGTATCTGCGATGCTGTATCTAGAATCCTGTATCTATGATGCTGTATCTGGGATGCGGTATCTGGGATGCTGTATCTAGGATGCTGTATCCTTCATGGTGTATTGGGGACCCTCTATCTGGGATGCTGCATCTAGGATGCTATATCTAGGATACTGTATCTGGGGTGTTGTATCTGGGATGCTGTATCTAGGATGCTCTCTCTAGGATGCTGTATCTGGGATGCTGTATCTCGGATGCTGTATCTAGGATGCTGTATCTAGGATGCTGTATCTAGAATGCTGTATCTGAGATGCTGTACTTAGCATGCTGTATCTGGGATGCTGTATCTAGGATGCTGTATCTATTATGCAATATCTATGATGCTGTATCTATGATGCTGTATCTGGGATGCTGTATCTAGGATGCAATATCTGTGATGCTATATCTGTGATGCTGTATCTGGGATGCTGTATCAAGGATGCTGTATCTAGGAAGCTGTATCTGGAATGCAATATCTATGATGCTGTACCTGGGATGCTGTATCTGGGATGCTGTATCTAGGATGCTGTATCTGGGATGCTGTATCTGTGATGCTGTATCTGGGATGCTCTATCTAGGATGCTGTATCTAGGATGCTGTATCTGGGATGCTGTATCTAGGATGCTGTATCTGGGATGCTGTATCTGGGATGCTGTATCTAGGATGCTGTACCTGGGATGCTGTATCTAGGATGCTGTACCTAGGATTCTGTATCTGGGATGCAATAACTATGAAGCTGTACCTAGGATGCTTTATCTATGATGCTGTATCTGGGATGCTGTATCTAGGATGCTGTATCTGGGATTCTGTATTGGGGATCCTGTTTCTGGGATGCTTTATCTAAGAAGCTGTATCTAGGATGCAATATCTATGATGCTGTATCTGGGATGCTGTATCTGGGATTCTGTATCTAGAATGCTGTATCTGGGATGCTGTATCTGGGATGCTGTACCTGGGGTGCTGTATCTAGGGTGCTGTATCTAGGATGCTATATCTAGGATGCTGTGTCTATGATGCTGTATTTGGGATGCAGTATCTGGGATGCTGTATACGGGATGCTGTATCTGGGATTCTGTACCTGGGATGCTGTATCTAGGATGCTGTATCTAAGGTGCTGTATCTATGATGCTGTATCTGGGCTGCTGTATCTATGATGCTGTATCTAGGATGCTGTATCTGGGATTCTGTATTGGGGATCCTATATCTGGGATGCTGTATCTGGGATGCTGTATCTAGGATGCTGTATCTGCGATGCTGTATCTGGGATGCTGTATCTAGGATGCTGTATCTGGTATGTTGTATCTCGGGTGCTGTATCTGGGATGCTGTATCTGGGATGCTGTATCTAGGATGCCGTATCTGCGATTCTGTATTGGGGATCCTGTATCTGGGATGCTGTATCTAGGATGCAATATCTATGATGCTGTATCTATGATGCTGTATAAAGGATGCTGTATCTGAGATGCTGTATCTAGGATACTGTATCTGGGATGCTGTATCTAGGATGCTGTATCTAGGATGCAATATCTATGATGCTGTATCTAGGATGCTGTCTCTAGGATGCTGTATCTGAGATGCTGAATCTGGGATGCTGTATTTAGGATGCTGTATCTATGATGCTGTATGTGGTATTCTGTATCTAGGATGCTGTATCTATGATGCTGTATTTGGGATGCTGTATCTGGGATGCTGTATCTAGGATGCTGTATCTAGGATGCTGTATCTGGGATGCTGTATCTGGGATGCTGTATCTAAGATGCTGTATCTAGGATGCTGTATCTGGGATGCTGTATCTAGGATGCTGTATCTATTATGCTGTATCTAGGATGCTGTATCTGGGATGCTGTATCTGCGATGCTGTATCTAGGATGCTGTATCTGGGATGGTGTATTGGGGATCCTCTATGTGGGATGCTGTATCTAGGATGCTGTATCTAGGATGCTGTATCTCGGATGCTGTTTCTGGGATGCTGTATCTGGGATTCTATATCTCGGATGCTGTATCTAGGATGCTGTATCTAGGATGCTGTATCTGGTATGCTGTATCTAGGGTGCTGTATCTAGGACGCAATATCTGTGATGCTGTATCTGGGATGCTGTATCTGAGATGCTGTATCTGGGATGCTGTATCTAGGATGCTGTATCTCGGATGCTGTATCTAGGATGCTGTATCTGGGATGATGTATCTGGGATGCTGTATCTATGATGCTGTATCTAGGATGCTGTATCTGGGATGCTGTATCTGGGATGCTGTATCTGGCATGCTGTATCTAGGATGCTGTATCTGGGCTAATGTATCTAGGATGCTGTATCTAGGATGCAATATCTATGATGCTGTATCTGGGATGCTGTATCCGGGATGCTTTATCTGGCATGCTGTATCTAGGATGCTGTATCTATGATGCTGTATCTGGGATGCTGTATCTGGGATGCTGTATCTGGGATTCTGTATCTAGGATGCTGTATCTATGATGCTGTATCTGGGGTGCTGTATCTGGGATGCTGTATGGGATGCTGTATCTAGGATGCTGTATCTGGGATGCTGTATCTAGGATGCTGTATCTATGATGCTGTATCTGGGATGCGGTATCTGGGATGCTGTATCTAGGATGCTGTATCTGGGATGGTGTATTGGGGATCCTCCATCTGGGATGCTGTATCTGTGATGCTGTATCTTGGATGCTGTCTCTAGGATGCTTTATCTAGGATGCTGTATCTGGGATTCTGTATTGGGGATACTATATCTGCGATGCTGTATCTAAGATGCTGTATCTAGGATGCTGTATCTGGGATGCTGTATCTGGGATGCTGTATCTAGCATGGTGTATCTGGGATGCAATATCTATGATGCTGTACCTGGGATGCTGTATCTAGGATGCTGTATCAATGATGCTGTATCTGGGATGGTGTATCTGGGATGCTGTATCTAGAATGCTGTATCTAGGATGCTGTATCTGGGATGCTGTACCTGGGATGCTGTATCTAGGATGCTGTATCTATTATGCTGTATCTAGGATGCTGTATCTGGGATGCTGCATCTGGGATTCTGTATCTGGGATGCTGTATCTAGGATGCTGTATCTGGGATGCTGTATCTAGGATGCTGTATCTATTATGCTGTATCTAGGATGCTGTATCTGGGATTCTGTATTGGGGATAATGTATCTGGGATGGTGTGTCTAGGATGCTGTATCTAGGATGCTGTATCTGGGATGCTGTATCTGGGATGCGGTATCTGGGATGCTGTATCTAGGATGCTGTATCCAGGATGCTGTATCTAGGATGCTGTATCTGTGATGCTGTATCTGGGATGCTGTATCTGGGATGCTGTATCTAGGATGCTCTATATGGTCTATTGTATCTAGGATGCTGTATCTAGGATGCAATATCTATGATGCTATATCTAGGATGCTGTATCTGGGGTGTTGTATCTGCGATGCTGTATCTATGATGCTGTCTCTGGGATGCTGTATCTCGGATGCTGTATCTAGAATGCTGTATCTGAGATGCTGTATCTAGCGTGCTGTATCTATTATGCTGTATCTAGGATGCTGTATCTGGGATGCTGTATCTGGGATTCTGTATCTGGGATGCTGTATCTAGGATGCTGTATATGGGATGCTGTATGTAGGATGCTGTATCTGGGAATCTGTATAGGGGATCCTGTATCTGGGATGCTGTGTCTAGGATGCTGTATCTATGATGCTGTATCTATGATGCTGTATCTGGGCTGCTGTATCCAGGATGCTATATCTAGGATGCTGTATCTAGGATGCTGTATCTGGGATGCTGTTTCTGGGATGCTGTATCTAGGATGCTGTATATGGTCTATTGTATCTAGGATGCTGTATCTGGGATGCAATATCTATGATGCTGTATCTGGGATGCTATATCTGGGATTCTGTACCTAGGATGCTGTATCTAGGATGCTGTATCTGGGATGCTGTATCTAGGATGCTGCATCTGGGGTGCTGTATCTAGGATGCTGTATCTATGATGCTGTGTCTATGATGCTGTATCTGGGATGCTGTATCAGGGATGCTGTATCTAGGATGCTGCATCTAGGATTCTGTATCTAGGATGCTGTATCTATGATGCTGTGTCTGGGATGCTGTATCTGCGATGCTGTATCTAGAATCCTGTATCTATGATGCTGTATCTGGGATGCGGTATCTGGGATGCTGTATCTAGGATGCTGTATCCGGCATGGTGTATTGGGGACCCTCTATCTGGGATGCTGCATCTAGGATGCTATATCTAGGATACTGTATCTGGGGTGTTGTATCTGGGATGCTGTATCTAGGATGCTGTCTCTAGGATGCTGTATCTGGGATGCTGTACTTAGCATGCTGTATCTGGGATGCTGTATCTAGGATGCTGTATCTATTATGCAATATCTATGATGCTGTATCTATGATGCTGTATCTGGGATGCTGTATCTAGGATGCAATATCTGTGATGCTATATCTGTGATGCTGTATCTGGGATGCTGTATCAAGGATGCTGTATCTAGGAAGCTGTATCTGGAATGCAATATCTATGATGCTGTACCTGGGATGCTGTATCTGGGATGCTGTATCTAGGATGCTGTATCTGGGATGCTGTATCTGTGATGCTGTATCTGGGATGCTCTATCTAGGATGCTGTATCTAGGATGCTGTATCTGGGATGCTCTATCTAGGATGCTGTATCTAGGATGCTGTATCTGGGATGCTGTATCTAGGATGCTGTATCTGGGATGCTGTATCTGGGATGCTGTATCTAGGATGCTGTACCTGGGATGCTGTATCTAGGATGCTGTACCTAGGATTCTGTATCTGGGATGCAATATCTATGAAGCTGTACCTAGGATGCTTTATCTAGGATGCTGTATCTGGGATGATGTATCTGGGATGCTGTATCTAGGATGCTGTATCTGGGATTCTGTATTGGGGATCCTGTTTCTGGGATGCTTTATCTAAGAAGCTGTATCTAGGATGCAATATCTATGATGCTGTATCTGGGATGCTGTATCTGGGATTCTGTATCTAGAATGCTGTATCTGGGATGCTGTATCTGGGATGCTGTACCTGGGGTGCTGTATCTAGTGTGCTGTATCTAGGATGCTATATCTAGGATGCTGTTTCTATGATGCTGTATTTGGGATGCAGTATCTGGGATGCTGTATACGGGATGCTGTATCTGGGATTCTGTACCTGGGATGCTGTATCTAGGATGCTGTATCTAAGATGCTGTATCTATGATGCTGTATCTGGGCTGCTGTATCTATGATGCTGTATCTAGGATGCTGTATCTGGGATTCTGTATTGGGGATCCTATATCTGGGATGCTGTATCTGGGATGCTGTATCTAGGATGCTGTATCTGCGATGCTGTATCTGGGATATTGTATCTAGGATGCTGTATCTGGTATGTTGTATCTCGGGTGCTGTATCTGGGATGCTGTATCTGGGATGCTGTATCTAGGATGCCGTATCTGCGATTCTGTATTGGGGATCCTGTATCTGGGATGCTGTATCTAGGATGCAATATCTATGATGCTGTATAAAGGATGCTGTATCTGAGATGCTGTATCTAGGATACTGTATCTGGGATGCTGTATCTAGGATGCTGTATCTAGGATGCAATATCTATGATGCTGTATCTAGGATGCTGTCTCTAGGATGCTGTATCTGAGATGCTGAATCTGGGATGCTGTATTTAGGATGCTGTATCTATGATGCTGTATGTGGTATTCTGTATCTAGGATGCTGTATCTATGATGCTGTATTTGGGATGCTGTATCTGGGATGCTGTATCTAGGATGCTGTATCTAGGATGCTGTATCTGGGATGCTGTATCTGGGATGCTGTATCTAAGATGCTGTATCTAGGATGCTGTATCTGGGATGCTGTATCTAGGATGCTGTATCTATTATGCTGTATCTAGGATGCTGTATCTGGGATTCTGTATTGGGGATCCTGTATCTGGGATGCTGTGTCTAGGATGCTGTATCTAGAATGCTCTATCTATGATGCTGTATCTGGGCTGCTGTATCCAGGATGCTATATCTAGGATGCTGTATCTAGGATGCTGTATCTGGGATGCTGTTTCTGGGATGGTGTATCTAGGATGCTGTATCCAGGATGCTGTATCTGGGGTGCTGTATCTGGCATGCTGTATTTGGGATGCTGTATCTAGGATGCTGTATATGGTCTATTGTATCTAGGATGCTGTATCTATAATGCAATACCTATGATGCTGTATCTGGGATGCTGTATCCGGGATGCTGTATCTGGCGTGCTGTATCTAGGATGATGTATCTAGGATGCTGTGTCTATGATGCTTTATTTGGGATGTTGTATCTGGGATGCTGTATCTGGAATTCTGTATCTGGGATGCTGTATCTAGGATGCTGTATCTAGGATGCTGTATCTGTGCTGCTGTATCTATGATGCTGGATCTGGGATGCTGTACCTGGGATGCTGTATCTAGGATGCTGTATCTAGGATGCTGTATCTGGGATTCTGTATTGGGGATCGTGTATCTTGGATGCGGTATCTAGGATGCTGTATGTAGGATGCTGTATCTATGATGCTGTATCTGGGCTGCTGTATCTATGATGCTGTATCTAGGATGCTGTATCTAGGATGCTGTATCTGGGATGCAATATCTATGATGCTGTATCTGGGATGCTGTATCTGGGATGCTGTATCTAGGATGCTGTATCTGGGATGCTGTATCTGGGATGCTGTATCTAGGATGCTGTATCTGGGATGCTGTATCTAGGATGCAATATCTCAGATGCTGTATCTAGGATGCTGTATCTTGGATGCTGTATCTGGGATGCTGTATCTAGGATGCTGTATCTAGGATGCTGTATGTAGGATGCTGTATCTGGCGTGATGTATCTGGGATGGTGTATCTAGGATGCTGTATCTGGGATGCTGTATCTAGGATTCTGTATCTAGGATACTTTATCTGGAATGCTGTATCTAGGATGATGTATCTGGGATGCTGTATCTGGGATTCAATATCTATGATGCTGTATCTTGGATGCTGTATCTACTATTTTGTATCTATGATGCTGTATCTAGGATTCTGTATCTGGGATTCTGTATCTGGGATGCTGTATCTTGGATGCTGTATCGAGGATGCTGTATCTAGGATGCTGTGTCTATGATGCTGTATCTGGGATGCTGTATCTGGGACGCTGTATCTGGGATGCTGTATCTCCGATGCTGTATCTAGGATGCTGTCTCTAGGATGCTGTATCTATGATGCTGTGTCTAGGATTCTGTATCTAGGATGCTGTATCTATGATGCTGTGTCTAGGATTCTGTATCTAGGATGCAATATCTATGATGCTATATCTCTGATGCTATATCTTGGATGCTGTATCTAGGATGCTGTATCTGGGATGCTGTATCTGGGATGTTGTATCTAGGATGCTGTATCTGGGATGCTGTATCTAGGATGCTGTATCTAGGATGCAATATCTATGATGCTGTATCTGTGATGCTGTATCTGGGATGCTGTATCTGGGATGCTGTATTTAGGATGCTGTATCTGGGATGCTGTATCTGGGATGCTGTATCTGTGATGCTGTATCTGGAATGCTGTATCTGGGATGCTGTATCTGGGATGCTGTATCTGGGATTCTTTATCTAGGATGCTGTATCTGGGTTGCTGTATCTGGGATGCTATATCTAGGACGCTGTATCTTGGATGCTGTATCTGGGATGCTGTATCTAGGATGCTGTATCTATGATGCTGTATCTACGATGCTGTATCTGGGATGCTCTATCTGGGATGCTGTATCTAGGATACTATATTTGGTATCCTGTATCTGGGATACTGTATCTGATGCTGAATCTTGGATGCTGTATTTAGGATGTTGTATCTGGGGTGCTTTATCTGGGATGCTGGTTCTAGGATTCTGTATCTAGGATGCTGTATATAGGATGCTGTATCCGGGATGCTCTATCCGGGATGCTGTATCTGGAATGCTCGATCTAGGATGCTGTATTTTGGATGCTGTATACAGGATGCTGTATCCGGGATGCTGTACCTCGGAATCTGTATCTTGGATGCTTTATCTGGGATGCTGTATCTGGGATGCTTTATCTAGTTATCTGTATAAATATGTGTACCTTGGACCAATAAAGTAGTTAAGGAAGCTATAACTCCCTTGGTGTTTCCTTCTCCCCGTAGTCGCATTTCTGGTTCTGTCTGTTGAGTTTTGCTCCTCTCCCGCACCAGGTGCTGATCGTGGGGCTCAGGGTGGGGGGGGCAGGGAGGCTGGGGCTCCGTGGGCTTCAATAAGTTTTGCTTGGGGTTTTTCAATCGCCTCTGTTGACACGTCATATAAAATCTGATTGCTGCAGTGCTAATGAATGAACAGGAGGATGAGCAACAGACTGCAGAAACTGTTTGGGTTTTGGTTTATTGAAACATTATGATTTAACTCAAAAGCAATAAGATCTTGCAGTGGTCTTCTGATACCTAGTGACAGCTTTTTAATGTACCGGTTTGGAACTTTGAGATGATTTTTGATATGAAGCGGCTATTCCATTGTGGAATAGTGCAGGAGTAAACTCTTGCATTTCAGCATTCCTGGCAGATATGCAGCTTGATAAAGACCTCAGGCTGTTTGGTTCAATCAGACTTTTGTAGATCCCACCTTCACTGGTCAAAGCACCGGCTGGCAATGTGTTTTCTGGTGTTGTCACTGCTTTCTGAGCAAAGACGGCAGAGGCAGCAGCTCTGCTGGTGGTGTCTGTTTGATTGAAACATGGGTATCTGCAGAACTTTAACCTGAAAGCTCAGAAAGCTGTGGTTGGTGGTATATCTGTGTAATGTTTGTAGATTCTTCTGCAGGTGTTCTTATGCCAACGAGCACAGAACGTTTGTGAGTGTGACCTGCTGTGCGTTAGAAGGAAGAAAGATGTGTGAGCTGCAGCAGCAGGAAGGCTGCAGCCGTGTAAGCCGGGGTGCAAACGGCACGAAACGGGCTGCAGCGGCGGAGCCCTCGGTCCCGGGCCGTCCCGGGCGGGCGCAGCCCGAGCGCTCCCGGCCCCGCTGCCGCTGACCCGCCGGGGCCGGGGCCGCGCTGCGGGCGGACAGCGCCGCTCTGCGGCCGCCGGCGGCTCCGGGCCGGGAGGGGGGGCGGGGCCCGGTGGCGGGCGCGGACGGGATTGGCTCCTGCGCGGGATGGGCGGGGCCACGCTGCAGAAGCGCGCGGGCCGAGGAGCGCGTGCCGCCGGTGCGGCGGCGGGAGCAGCGCGCGAGGAGCGGCGGGGCCGGCGGTGAGCGAGGGGCGGGCGGACAGCGGGGAGACTGGACGGGGCCGCCCCGGTCCCGGCTGAGGGGGGAGGCTGGAGGGGGAGGGACGGGCTGGGTTCGGCAGGAGGAAGGCGAGGGGCAGCCAGCCGCAAGAGCGCGGCCCCGGGCCGGGCCGGGAAAGGGGCGAGGGGGAAACACGCGGGCGGCTGTGAGGGAAGGGAGCCCCGGGCTGAGCGCTGCGCGGGGCTCGGGCGGGGCCGTGGGGCGGAGGGGGGAGCCCGCGGTGCCGCAGGGCAGAGGGAGGAAAGCGAGCGGGAGGGGGCAGCGCCGGGTCGGGAGCGGCGCAGGCGGGGCCGGGGCCGCCGTGGGGGCGCCAGGGGGCGCGAGGGGCGGGGGCGGCGCTGCCGCGGGGAGGGGCCGGGAACGGGGGGAGCGGCGGGAGCGGCGGAGGAGCCTGAGGGCGGGACGGCGCGGAAGGAGCTTGGGCGGGAAAGGCTGAGGGAGCTCAGGGAGGGGTGACATCGGGGAGGCTTTGGCGGGAAAGGCTGAGGGAGCTCAGGGAGGAGATGGCGTCGGGGAGGCTTTGGCGGGAAAGGCTGAGGGACCTCAGGGAGGGGGTGACATCGGGGAGGCTTTGGCGGGAAAGGCTGAGGGAGCTCAGGGAGGGGTGACATCGGGGAGGCTTTGGCGGGAAAGGCTGAGGGAGCTCAGGGAGGAGATGGCGTCGGGGAGGCTGCAGTGGGCAATGCTGAGGTAGCTCAGGACGGGATGGCACTCAGGTGTGGTTCCAAAGGGAAATGCTGAGGTACCTTGAGGAATGGACGCTGGGCTGGGAACTGTGAACACATCAGGTTGGTTCAGAGAGTGTTCATGACAGAAATTTGTGCGGTGAAGTATTCCAGCAAAGAGAGGGAGAAGAGCCAAACTTAGATCAGGCCTCCTAGGCCGCCTGCAGGTTTGGGGACAGGGATGAGGAGGTTGTTAATCCGGTCCTAACTGTTTCTTTCTCTGTCCCTCTCTTGCAGCACCTGACTGAATGGAGGAGCAAGTGGACGGGAAGCTCCTGCGCCACACACAGATCACATTTGTTACTCTCGCCCTCAGAGACCCGGAGATCCAAACCGTTCACATGGTGCCTTGAAGCAGCCTGTGCTCATGCGCTTCTCCAGGGAGAAGGCGGAATGGCAGTGACTGGCCACGTTGAGCCACAGGGTGCACGCTCTGCAGCTGTCAAGCCCAGCTCTGCGTCAGCTCACACCTGCGATTTTGCGCCGCACACGCGGATTTGAGTTGTCGCTGGTTGTCGCAGCGTTTGGCTTTGGTGAGGACAGCGTGTGTTTGTCAGCAGTTGGTGTAGGTGGAATCTTGAGGAGATTTGTACTGAGCTGTGACATCTCTAACCTGTGACACTGGGGTCCAGCAAGTACCAAAGAGCAGGTGAGGACCGTGGGCGTTTGTACTGGGCTGTGACATCTCTAACCCGTGACATTGGGGTCCAGCAAGTACCAAAGAGCAGGTGAGGACCGTAGGCATTTGTACTGAGCTGTGACATCTCTAACTCGTGACATTGGGGTCCAGCAAGTACCAAAGAGCAGGTGAGGACCGTGGGCATTTGTACTGAGCTGTGACATCTCTAACCCGTGGAACTGGGGTCCAGCAAGTACCAAAGAGCAGGTGAGGGCCGTGGGCATTTGTACTGAGCTGTGACATCTCTAACCCGTGACATTGGGGTCCAGCAAGTACCAAAGAGCAGGTGAGGACCGTGGGCATTTGTACTGAGCTGTGACATCTCTAACCCGTGACATTGGGGTCCAGCAAGTACCAAAGAGCAGGTGAGGGCCGTGGGCATTTGTACTGGGCTGTGACATCTCTAACCCATGACGTTGGGGTCCAGCCTGAGCAGGGCACGTGCGGAAACTGTGCTGCAGGGAGGGCAGAGCTGAGGGGAAGGGCTGTGCAAGGGGCTGGTGCCAAGGCAAGGTGGGCGCGCTGTGGGGTGTGGGGAGGTGTCAGCCCCGGACTCAGCCCCTGTCTGACTGTAGTGCCCTTGGGCTGCTGTAGCTCAGTCCTCCGTGTGTTTCTCTTCAGGGGAGCAGCGTGCAAAGGAAAAGCAAGGAAGGAGGTGAACCTGTGAGGAAGAGTGATGGATAAAGAGGGTTGGAGCGCACCTGCCAGTCAAGAGGGATCAAGAGAGAAGACACCGGTGGTGGAACCGCAGGTCAGGAGAGCTCAAGGAGGGAGAAAGGTGGTTGTAGCCGTGTGGGTTTTTCTAGCTCACACACCAATGAAAACAGTTTGGATAAGAAAAGAAATGTATGCAAAACCAATAATGAAAGGCAGAGAATGTTTATATGCTATGTATGGGATAGACCTGAAGGTATATTTCTTCCTACAACGAAGGAGAATTTGCAATGGTAATTAACTGAAGATGTGAATTTCCAGGTTGCATCGGCAACATACGCAGGGAACATATCAGTTTATTACCCTCAACATAAACTGTGGGCTGAAATTGGTAATTTACCCTTGTATGGCAAACGCTGTTGTCAGCAACGACCAGTAAGCGACAAGACTGTATTTACTGATGGCTCTGGTCGCTCACGTAAAGTTGTAATGACGTGGCTGAACTCAGATACCCAGTGCTGCAAACACAAGGTAGAACAAGAGACCAAGGGTCAAACAAGTTCTTGAGCTGACAGCTGTTGGGATCGCTGTGAGGTGTTCTGTAACAAACCTTGGAATGTTGGAACTGGCTCATATTATGCAGCTGGCATACTTAACCGCCTGGAAGCTTCTTTTCTTAAGGAAGAGGATAATCCTCTTTCGATGGCTGAATTGGGAATGCTATGGTTTCTAATAAATCATAGACATCATGGTTTTTATGCAATGCACACCCGCTCTCGCACGGCCCTTCCAGGACCTCTTGCGGAAGGCAATAGGAGGGCCGATGCACAAGCTGTGCTGCTCACTGTGCCTGAAGCCTTGCAGCAAGCTAAATGATCACATGAATTCTTTCACCAGAGTGCAAAGGCGTTAAAACGTCAATTTCAAATGACAGTGGATTAGGCCAGGAGCGTTCTTATGTCCTGCCCTGATTGGCAGCAGTTGGCACCCGTGCCATCCAGAGAGGGTGTTAATCCAGGAGGGATTACTGCCAGTCAAGTACGGCCAGTGTTAAAGAGTCTCTTTGCCGACTTTTCGGTATCATTTTCTGGCGACGAGGATGGGATGATCTGCCTGACCTGCCGTGGTCCCCAGGATCTCTGGGACCTTGTGCCGGCACCGGGGAATTCCCAGAAGGGACCACAGATCCTGGGACCAGCTCGGGACGCGGGTAAAACCCCATCCATGAGATAAGGCACTTTCATTGTCTGGTTGGGTTGGCACGCTGCCTGCGCGAGACGTGGGCGACACCAGCGCCTTGGGTCTGCGCATTCGCGTCTGCGCATTTAGTCCAGTACTTACGGTTCACCAATTGTCTGTTAATGTGATTGTGAAGTAGGTAGTGGACAATCGGCAGGAGGATTCGGGAGAAATCCCCCCCGGGCTGTATTTTCTGACACTGGAAAAGGATCGTTTGCTGTTCAACAGGGAGTCAACCAGGGAGAATCTGATTGAATATTGTAATTAATGTGGCCACTGTAAATAACATTAATATGCTGCACAGGTCTAGGTGGGTATACTTTGAGATGTGTAGTATAGTGATATGCTACATGTAGTATATAGTAATGTATGTATTTTAAATCCTATATTGCCTATTACATAAGGCATATTACACAATACATAATGTTACATATGCATTGTATTTATCCCCTTCAGATCCATTTGTTTTGAAAAAGGATAATCAGGGAAAGAAATGGAAACCAGTCAAAGGTTTGTTGAAGAACAGCTCTTGGTGTAGAATACACAGAGAACATGAGATCAAAATTGTCCCTCGGTCAGTCCAGGGTGGGATCCTGATATCCTTATATCGGGGACAGGCTGCATTGCTATGGACAGTGCATTTTATACCGGATTAGACACGCTGTGCCTAAAGCTGTAAATACGCCAAAACCTTCTGAGATTAAACAGGATCGTGAGGCGTCTCCCACTGAGTTTTTACACCGTCTTAAACCGACAGCTGAGAAATATATTAATATAGGTCCTGACTTGGAGAACAGAGAAGGAGAATTCGTAGTTGACTGGGAGCTCATTATTCTGTGTTAAACACTGTGCAGGGAATATTAAGTAGCGATTCTGTAACAGTTATGGGTGCCACAAAAATTGCAAAACACGGCCCTTTAACCCGCTGCTTAGAATGTTTGTATGTGGAGTCTGGTACTTATTGATTGTGTGCCATGTGTCTTCTCTTGTGCACAACGAATGGTTGACAAAAGCTTTGATGGTGCAGTGGCTGTGCAGTTACACGCTGCTATGGCTGTAATTGTTAAACAAAGAAGGGGGAGATGTGGCGGGGTTGTGACATCAGGCCTGTGAGAAACTGGTACATCAGGGACAGGGGGACTGATACGGGATTGGTACATCAGGGACAGAGGGATTGATACGGGATTGGTACATCAGGGACAGGGGGACTGATACGGGATTGGTACATCAGGGACAGGGGGATTGATACGGGATCGGTACATCAGGGACAGAGGGATTGATACGGGATCGGTACATCAGGGACAGAGGGATTGATACGGGATCTGTACATCAGGGACAGAGGGACTGATATGGGATTGGTGCATCAGGGATAGAGGGATTGATACGGGATTGGTACATCAGGGACAGAGGGACTGATACGGGATCGGTACATCAGGGACAGAGGGACTGATACGGGATCGGTACATCAGGGACAGAGGGACTGATACGGGATTGGTACATCAGGGACAGAGGGACTGATACGGGATTGGTACATCAGGGACAGAGGGGGGATGGGGGGATGTGGGACACTGGAGACCCTGGGGGGATGGGGGAGGGGGTGCCAGGGACCCACTGGGTGGCACTGGGGGATGCCAGTTACCCCCTGGTGACAGCGGGGGGCTCCTGGGGATCTTCCGGGGACCACAGTGTGGGGTCCCAGAGACTCCGTGGGTGTTGGGGGGAAGGGAGCCCTGGGGCCCCCTGGGGTGATGGTGGGTGGCACTGAGGGGACCCTGGGGTAATGAGCATGGCTTCTGGGATCCGTGGGGTGACAGTGGGGAGGTCCTGAGGTCCGTGGGGGCGTCCTGGGAACCCAAGTATCATAAGTGGGGGGGTCCCAGAGACCCCCTGGGTGGTGGTGGACGGCACTGTGGGGTGTCCTGAGGACCCTGAGGTGATCGTGTGGGGTCCAACGACACCTTGAGTGGCACTGGGGGGCCCAGTTACCCCCAGTGTGACAGTGGGGGCCATCCCTGAGACCCCATGGGTGACAGTGCGGTGGTCCTGTGACCCCTGGGCATTGGTGGGTGACACCGGGGTTGGTGTTGACTATGTGTGGGTGCAGGTGCTGGGTGTCCCCCCTATGATGGGGTGTCCCCCTATGATGGGGTGTCCCCCTATGATGGGGTGTCCCCGCCATCGTGTGTCTCTGCCCCCCGCCCTGCAGACGGACCTTCACGCTGGATGACTTTGAGACTGGGTGGCCGCTGGGGAAGGGCAAGTTTGGGAGTGTCTACCTGGCATGGGAAGCATGAAGCAAAGAGTATATTAAAAATCCTACAGCCTTATATCTCTAAAGAATTCATTATATTTAGCGTTCATCTACTTAAGTTAAATGGTTAATATTAGACTGAAATTGGGTCATCCGCTGAGCTGTGAGTAGTAAAACCATTGCCACACAGCTCACTGATTTAGCAGGGAGAGCTCACAGTGGCTCACCCAGACTGTCGTGTTTATAGAATAAAGTGGTTGGCTCGCAGTCAAGTTGCACACAGCAGGAAAAGTCTGCACAGAACCCCCTGCGCCAACAAACACCCTGCGCCAGGGGGTTTGTGACACACACGCTGTCCGGGGGGGTTTGTGACACACACACTGTCCAATGGGGTTTGTGACACACACGCTGTCCGGGGGGGTTTGTGACACACACACTGTCCAATGGGGTTTGTGACACACACGCTGTCCAGGGGGGTTTGTGACACACACACTGTCCAATGGGGTTTGTGACACACACGCTGTTCAGAGGGGTTTGTGACACACAGACTGTCCAATGGGGTTTGTGACACACACACTGTCCAGGGGGGTTTCTGACACACACGCTGTCCAATGGGGTTTGTGACACACACGCTGTCCGGGGGGGTTTGTGACACGCACACTGTCCAGGGGGGGGTTGTGACACACACGCTGTCCAATGGGGTTCGTGACACACACACTGTCCAGGGGGGGTTTGTGACACACACACAGTCCAATGGGGTTTGTGACACACACACTGTCCAGGGGGGGGTTGTGACACACACAATCTGTCCAATAGGGTTTGTGACACACACACTGTCCAGGGGGGGTTTGTGACATACACGCTGTCCAATGGGGTTTGTGACACACACGCTGTCCAATGGGGTTTGTGACACACACAATCTGTCCAATAGGGTTTGTGACACACACACTGTCCAATGGGGTTTGTGACACACACGCTGTCCAGGGGGGGTTTGTGACACACACACTGTCTGGGGGGGTTTGTGACACACACATGTCCAATGGGGTTTGTGAAACACACATGTCCAATGGGGTTTGTGACACACACACTGTCCAATGGGGTTTGTGACACACACGCTGTTCAGAGGGGTTTGTGACACACACACTGTCCAATGGGGTTTGTGACACACACACTGTCCAGAGGGGTTTGTGACACACACGCTGTACAATGGGGTTTGTGACACACACACTGTCCAGGGGGGTTTGGGACACACACGCTCTCCAGGGGGTTTTGTGTCGCGGTTGAGACGGACAAACGACATGGACCAAGTTCTTTCAAGATGAAAGTAATAGATGCCATTTATTGCTACAAGTGCATTTTTATACAATTCTACCAGTTCATGTGTCTTTTCACCATTGGTTACAAGTTACAGCACTAACATCTCATTAGTTAATTTTTCTATCGTCCATGTTATTCTTCTATCCCCTTCTCTCTCACGGGTACATCTCTCCTCTCTCCGGATACTCCTTTACTCCCATCCTTCTCAAGGGTAAATCTTGATATCTCAAGGCTGATCTCTACTCTCACATTTTCTGTCAAGGATTCCACAGATCCGCTGCAATTTCCCACAATTCCCCCTTTTTTTATTTGTGCTAAAAATGCTGCCCTCATTGTCCGCTGCAGGGCCCTTTGCAGCAGAGAAATCATGATGGCAACAACTGCAGTCATGGCAGAAACCAGCCCTGCAACCAAGAGAAGAGCCCTGGTAGCTGTCCCCTCTCTGCACCAGAGCTGATGTCCATGAGGCCCCACAGCGAGGAGGACCAGGGTCACAAAGCCTTTTCTGAGGGGACAACAGGATGGTTTCAACCACTGCAGCGTGGAGAAAATTCCAAGTGTGACCAGAGCCATAGGCTGCGCTGGACAGTGCCAACAGACCGCCATGGAAATGAGACTCGCTTTGAATCCATTCCCAAAGCACAGCCAGGCAAATGATGACTCTTCCCAAATGAGCAAAAAGAGTCCATTGCTGCTATTGCAGTCATGTTTCCTTTTCTACCCAAACCAAGATCCACAGTTGGCCATCTGTACAGGGGATGCAAAATGCACTTCAGCTGCAGGGTAAACCTTCCACACCTCCTGTGTGACTTGCACCTTTCTCGGAGTTATTTGCCTACCTTGATTGGTGGGAAGAGGTTCAGAACTTATGGAAAGCCTTTAAGAGATACTCTTTTGAGTACTGAAAGAGTAAGGAAGCTACTGCCATTTTGGACATTTGCGTCAAAACTCACACACACATGGGATAGTGTGCGGTGTGTGACATGGATTTCTTTTTCTCCTTGTTCTCCTGTTTAGTAATGCCTGAGATCTTTGCTTTGGAAAAAACATACCTAAAGAAAAGAATCTGAGAACAAAAGTCCTGATCAGAGAGAAGGTCCATCTGGGCCAAGACTCAGTCTCCAAAGCTGCCAGCCATCCGTGTCTACAGGGTCTTGGGGTGCTCAAAGGCCTCAGTGGCTGGGACCGGCCTCCCTGGGGACCATCTCCTGCAGGGGCCCAGGGGCCGTGTCTCAGCTCAGCCTGGGACCTCTGGTGCCTGCCTGAGCCATGTTGTAGGTGTGTGTGCCTGTCTCTGCCCCATCTCCTGGACGGGCCTGGGCCCTGCCCTGCAGAGAGCGGCTCTCCTGGATGGAGTCCTCAGGCCTGGCTCAGAGCTCATCGTGCTCCAGGCACAGCTACTGAGCACAACCATGCTGTGCTGTGCTGTGCTGCTCTATTCTGTACGC